>NC_058419.1:65771823-65802749 GCF_002201575.2 Neomonachus schauinslandi
AGTGCAATTGCTGGGTCATAGGGTAGCTCTATTTTTAAATTTTTGAGGCACCTCCACACTGTTTTCCAAAGTGGCCGTACCAACTTGCATTCCCACCAACAGTGTAAGAGGGTTCCCTTTCCTCCACAACCTCTCCAACATTTGTCGTTTCTTTCCCTGTCCATTTTTGCCATTCTAACTGGTGTAAGGTGGTATCTCAGTGTGGTTTTGATTTGAATTTCCTGATGGCTAATGATGATGAACATTTTTTCATGTGTCTGTTAGCCATTTGTGTGTCTTCTTCAGAGAAGTGTCTTTTCATATCTTCTGCTCATTTTTTGACTTGATTATTTGTTTTTTGGGTGTTGAGTTTGAGAAGTTCTTTATAGATCTTGGATATTAGCCCTTTGTAGTGTCATTTGCAAAAATCTTCTCCCATTCCATGGGTTTCTTCTTTCTTTTGTTGACTATTTCCTTTTCTGTGCGGAAGCTTTTTATGGTGATTAAGTCCCAAAAGTTCATTTTCACTTTTGTTTCCCTTGCCTTTGGGGATGTGTCTTGAAAGAAGTTGCTGTAGCTGATGTTGAAGAGGTTACTTCCTATGTTCTCCTGTAGGATTTTGATGGATTCCTGTCTCAAATTTGAGGTCTTTCATCCATTTTATCTTTGTGTATGGTGTTAGAGAATGGTCGAGTTTCATTCTTCTGTATATAGCTCTCCAATTTTCCCAGCACCATTTACTGAAGAGATGGTCTTTTTTCCATTGCATATTTTTTTCCTGCTTTGTTGTAGATTATTTGACCATAGAGTTGAGAGTCCACATATGGGCTCTCTATTCTGTTCCTTTGTTCTATGTGTCTGTTTTTGTGCCAGTACCATGTTGTCTTGGTGATCACGGCTTTTTAATATAGCTTGAAATCAGGCAACGTGATGCCCCTAGCTTTGTTTTTCTTTTCCAACCTTTCCTTGACAATTCGGGGTCTTTCCTGATTCCATACAAATTTTAGGATTGTTTGTTCTAGCACTTTGAAAAATGTCATTGGAACTTTGATCAGGATTGTGTTGAAGGTGTAGTTTGCTCTGGGTAGCATAGACATCTTAACAATGTTTATTCTTCTAATCCATAACCATGGAATGATTTTCCATCTTTTTGTGTCTTCTTCAATTTCTTTCATGAGTGTTGTGTAGTTCCTAGAGTACAGATCATTTACCTCTTTGGTTAGGTTTATTCCAAGTTATCTTATGGTTTTTGCTGCTACTATAAATGGAATCATTTCTCTAATTTCTCTTTCTACAGTTGCATTGTTAGTGTATAAGAAAGCAACTGATTTCTGTGCATTGATTTTGTATCCTGCCACATTACTGAATTGCTGGATGAGTTCTAGTAATTTGGGGGTGGAGTCTTTTGGGTTTTCCACTTAAAGTATCATGTCATCTGCGAAGAGAGAGAGTTTGACTTCTTCTTTGCCAATTTGAATACCTTTTATTTCTTTTTGTTGTCTGATTGATGTTGTTAGATCTTCTACTCTATATTGAACAATAGTGGTGAGAGGGGCATCCTTGTTGTGATCTTAAGGGAAAGGCTCTCAGCTTTTCCTCACTGATAAAGATATTTGCTGTGGGTTTTTCATAGATGGATTAAGTGCCCTCTTTAATGGCAATCACCCATTTAGCCCATCCAACCACCCACTTCCCTCCAGCAATCCTCAGTTTGTTCCGTATGTTTAAGAGTCTTTTATGGTTTGCCTAACTCTTTGTTTTCTTTGTTGTGCAAAAGCTTTTTATCTTGATGAAATCCTCATAGTTCATTTTTGCATTTGTTTCCCTTGACTCTGGAGAGGTGTCTTGTAGGAAGTTGCTATGGCCGAGATCAAAGAGGTTGCTGCCTGTGTTCTCCTCTGGGATTTTGATGGTTTCCTGTCTCACATTTAGGTCTTTCATCCATTTTGAATTTATTTTTGTGTATAGTGTAAGAAATCAGTCCAGTTTCATTTTTCTGCATGTGGTTGTCCAGTTTTCAGAACACCATTTGTTGAAGAGACTGTCTTTTTTTCTACTGGATATTCTTTCTTGCTTTGTCAAAGTTTAGTTGACCATATAGTTGTGGGTCCATTTCTGGGTTTCCTATTCTATCCCATTGACCTGTGTATTTGTTTTCATGCCCGTACCATACTATTTGATGATTACAGCTTTGTAATACAGCTTTAAATCTGAATTGTGATGCCTCTAGCTTTAGTTTTCTCTTTCCACATTACTTTGGCTATTCAGGATCTTTTGAGGTTCCACATAAATTTTAGAATTGTTTGTTCTAGCTCTGTGAAAAATGCTGGTGTTTCTTTGATAAAGATTGCACTAAATGTGTACATTGCTTTGGGTAGTATAGACATGTTAATAGTATTTTTTCTTCCAATCCATGAACATGGAATGTTTTTCCATTTCTTTGTGTCCTCTTCAATTTCTTTCATAAGTGTTCTATAGTCTTTAGAGATCTTTTACCTCTTTGGTTATGTTTATTTCTAAGTATTTTATGATTTTTTGTGCAATTGTAAATGTGATTGATTCCTTGATTTCTTTTTCTACTGCTTCATTTTTGGTGTATAAACATTCAACATATTTCTGTATATTGATTTTATAGCCTGCAACTTTGTTGAATTCATGTATCAGTTCTAGAAATTTTTTGGTGAATTTTTTTGGGTTTTCTATGTAGAGCATCAGGTCGTCTGTGAAGAGTGAAAGTTTGACTTTTTCCTTAATGATTTGGATGCCTTTTCTTTCTTTTTATTGTCTCATTGCTGAGGCTAGGACTTATAGTACTATGTTGAACAACAGTCATGATAGCAGACATCCATGTCATGGTTCCTGACCTTAGGGGAAAAGCTCTCAGGTTTTCCCATTGAGGATTATATTAGCTCTGGGTCTTTTGTATATGGCCTTTATGATGTTGAGGTGTGTGTCCCTTCTATCCCTACTTTCTTGAGTTTTTTTTTTTTTATCAAAAAACGATGCTGTATTTTGTCTAATGCTTTTTATGCATCTATTGAAGTGATCTCAGGTTCTTCTGCTTTCTTTTATTAATGTGGTGTATCATGTTGATTGATTTGTGGATATTGAACCACGCCAGTAGCCCAGGAATAAATCCCACTTGATCGTGGTGAAGAGCTCTTTTAATGTACTGTTAGATTCAAATTGCTAGGATCTTTTTGAGAATTTTTGCTTCCATGTTCATCAGGGATATTGGTCTGTAATTCTCCTTTATAGTGGGGTATTTGTCTGGTTTTGGAATCAACGTAATGCTGGCATCATAGAGTGAGTGTGGAAGTTTTCTTTCCATTTCTGTTTTTTGGAACAGTTTGAGAAGAATAGGTATTCATCTTCTTTCAATATCTGGTAAAACTCCCTTGGGAAGCCATCTGGCCCTGGAGTCTTGTTTGTTGGGAGATTTTTGATTACTGATTCAATTTCTTTGCTGGTGTTTGGTCTATTCACATTTTATATTTCTTCCTGATTGAGTTTTAGTAGTCCATATATTTCTAGGAATTTATACATATCTTTCAGATTGCCCAGCTTGTTGGCATATAATTTTTCATAATATTCTTTTATATGTTTTTTGTATTTCTGTGGTGTTGGTTATGATTTTTCCTTTCGTTTGTGATTTCATTTATTTGGGTCCTTTTTCTTTTATTTTCAATGAGTTTGGCCAGGGGTTTATCAATCTTGTTAATTCTTTCAAAGAACCAGCTCCTAGTTTCATTCATCTGTTCTACTCTTTTTTAATTTCTATATCATTTTTTCTGCTTTAATCTTTATCATTTCCCTTCTCTTTGATTCAGGCTTTATTTGCTGTTCTTTTTCCAGCTCCTTTATATGTAATGTCAGGTTGTATATTTGAGACTTTTCTTGTTTCTTGAAGAAGGCCTGCATTGCTATATACTTCCCTTTTATGACCGCCTTTGCTGCAACCCAAATATTCTGTAATGTCGTGTTTTCATTTTCCTTTGCTTCCATATATTTTTTTAATTCTTTAATTTCCTGATTAGCCCATTCATTCTTTAGTAGGATCTTCTTTAACCTCCATGTATTTGTGGTCTTTTGAAATTTTTTCTTGTGGTTGGCTTCAAGTTTTATAGCATTGTGTTCTGACAATATGCATGGTATGATCTCAATCTTTATGTACTTGTTGAGGCCTAATTTGTGACCCAGTATGGGATCTAGTCTGAAAACTATCCAATGTGCACTCAAAAAGAACATGTATTCTGATGCTGGAGAATGGAATGCTCTGAATATATCTATTAAGTCCATATGGCCCAGTGTGTTATTCAAAGCCCTTGTGTTCTTGTTGATCTGCTTAGATGATCTGTCCATTGCTGTGTGTGAGGTGTTCAAATCCCCTACTATTATTGTATTATTATCAATGAATTTCTTTAAGTTTGTTGTTAAGTGATTTATATATTTGGGTGCTCCTAAGTTGGGGGAATACATTTTCATGATTGTGTTGGATAGAACCCTTTATTATGATATAGTGTCCTTCTTCATCTCTGATTTGGTCTTTGGTTTAAAATGTAGTTTGTCTGATATAAGTATGGCTATTCCAGCTTTCTTTTAATGCCCATTAGCATGATAAATGGTTTTCTATCTCCTCACTTTAATATGGAGGTGTCTTTGGTTCTAAAACGAGTCTCTTGTAAGAAGCATATTGATGTGTCTTTTTTTTTTAATCCATTTTGATATCATGTCTTTTGATTGGTGCATTTAGTCCATATGTTTGGTTCTTTTTTATCTGTTAAGTGTCTCACTGATGTCTTCCACTCTTTTCCCAAGTCAAGTTAGTGTCTTTGTGATCATTACTTTAAATTTCTATGAGGCATATTACTTACATCTGTTTTGCTTAGGTCTGTTGCTATGATTTTGTCCTGTTCTTTCATTTTGGGACATATTCCTCTTTGTCTGTTTCTTTGTGTTAGGAAAATGAGGTATGTCTCTTGCTCTTGAAGGTAATAACCTTATGAATAAGAGGTCCTGTAATGCCCTGCAGTGTAACTTCCCGTTTCTCAGGATCTGGTGCTTCAGGGAGTGTCTCCTATATGTCTTTCCTATGCCCTAATGTGGAGTTCTGGACTCTTTTTCCTTCGGTCCAGTTTTCTGAAGGGGCTCTCTTTGCCTGTTGTGGGAAGTGTTTGGTACCTGGCTAGATGTGGCATATTTTAACAAGATGTGCACTGGGCCATTTGTGAAATGAGACCTGCTACCACTGCTACTGCCACTGCCAGAACTGAGGTCCTGCAGGACATGTGGTTTGGGATATGATGTGTTGGTGGAATTTGTGCTGCTCGTCTGGGAAAGAGAGCCCACAGTGCCAGGACTGAGGGAAGCATGACTAGGCAGATCCCCCAAAGCACTGGGGAATAGGGCCTGGCCTAAGTATGTTAGGTAGCAAGTGTTGGTGCCAGGCAACTTCTTGCATGTTTCCATGTGTTTATGTTAAAGGATCAGAGAGGGAAATGGCATGAGCCAGATCCTTTGTTGCTAGAGGGTCTCCATGTGATCCCTACCTCTCCGGGCCACACTCTGAGATGACTAAATCACTCTTCCTTCCTTCTGTCCTTGGCATTTTTCAAACTGCTGCCTCCCCACTGTATCTCTGCAGGGTGTTTGTTGTGTTGCCGCTTTAAGGGTGGGGACTCTGCTTCCTAATCCCCTCTGGGCTATCCCAGAGTTAAGCCTGATGATTTTTTTTGAATTCCAGGACTTGAGTCCCACTGGTTGTAAGAACTCATGAAATTTGCACCCTCACTTTCAGAGCCAAATGTTATGGGGATTCATCTTCCCCATGAGGGATCCTTGGTGTGAAAGTGTTTTTTGCTTTTCTCTTTCCGCTGGCTCTCACCTTACTGCAGTCAGTTATACCTCATTTTGTTTCCTAACCGCATCTTTGCCCTTCCTAACTTCTTTTATGTGGCCTCTTTTCTACCTTTAGATGTGCAGTTTGTTCTGCCAGTCTTTGGATCATTTTTGGGGGGGTTTATTTATGCTTATGTGAGTGTTATCTAGTTGTATCTGTGGGTCTAGGTGAACCTAGGGTTCTCCTACTTTGCCATCTTCCCAGCATCCTCCTCTGCATTGAATCTTTTTAAATTGCATTGGGTAGTATAGACATTTTAACAATATATTTAGTCTTCCAGTCTATGAACATGTTATGTTTTTTCATTTGTTTGAGTATCTTTGCCTTCTTCCTGGTCTTTGAGGAAAATCTTTCAGTTCCACTTTTGTGTATGATGTTAGCTGTGAGCTTTCCATATATGGCCTGCATTATGTTGAGGTACTTTCCATTCCTACTGAGTTGAAAGTTTTTAATGAAAGAGTGTTGAATTTTTTCAAACAGGTTTTCTGCATCTATCAAGACAATCATGTGATTTTTATCCTTCATTCTGTTAATAGTATATTACATCCATTGATTTTCATATGTTGAATATTTTTGCATCTGTATTCATCAGGGATATATTTCTTATTTTTCTTTCTTGTGATATCTTTGCCTTGCTTTGGTATCAGGATAATGCTGGTCATAAAGTGAATTTGAAATTATTTCCTCATTTTCAAATTGTTTTGGAAGCATTTCAGAAAGGTTGGTGTTAATTCCTCTTTAAATGTTTGTTAGGGGAGAAAAATGGCAAAGGAGTAGGAGACCTAAATTCTGTCTGGTCCCAGGAATTCAGCTAGATAGGTATCAAACCTTTCTGAACACCTACAAACTCAACAGGAGATCGAAGAAAAGAATAGCAGCAACTCTCTGAACAGAAAAGCGACCACTTTCTGGAAGGTAAGACATGTGGAGAAGTGAATCTGAGGTGATATACAGGAAGATAGACCACGGGGGAGGGAGCCTCCATCAACCGGCTACTGACAGGTGATAGAGCAGTGGAGCACAAAATTGGAACTTTTAGAAGTCTGCTCTGCTGAGGGACATCACTCAGCTAAGCAGGGGGTGGAACCCTCGCTAGGACAGTGTGGTCTCAGGACCCTCGGGGTCACAGAAAGACTGGGGGTGCCTGAGTGTCGCAGAGCTTCCAGGTATCAGAGCAGGGAAGCAGGATCCAGAGACAGAGCTGAGGAGTGGGCTCTCAGCTCGGGTTACCATAAACTGTGATCAGCAACAGTCAGGCCACTACTCTTCAAGCAGGGACCCAACAAACTGCAGATCCAGGGAAACTCCCCTACCTCCCTCAGGAGGAGCAGCGCATGAGTGCACCACAGGAATCTGCTGGGTTTGGAGACTCCAAACGGGGTCTTGTGCCAGAGATAGAAATGCTTGGTCACAGGCCAGGTGAGCACGGAGTGAGGCTGGAGACCGGGGAGACGGGAATGATTGACTGCTTTTCTCTGGGGCTCACTGAGGAGTGGGACCCTGAGCACTTGGCTCCTCTGGGCTTCTCATCCTTCAAAGCTGTACCAAAGGCTTGCAGGGAACAAAAGCTCCTGAGAGCAAACCCGAGCAGATTACTTAGCCCGGACCCAGCAGGGCGGGGCAATTCAGCCTCTGGCAAAGACATTTGAGAACCACTGCAACAGGCCCCTCCCCAGAAGATCAGTAAGAACAGCCAGCCAAGACCAAGTTTACCGATCAATAAGAATGGCAGAACTCCAGTGCTAGGGGAATACTGCACATAGAATTCATGGTTTTTTTACCATGATTCTTTAGTCTTTCAAAGTTAAGTTTTTTAATTTTCTTTTTCATTTTTTTTTGAATTTTTCTTTTTCCCTTTTTCAACCAACATCTTATCAATCCTTTTTTTTAAAAAATCTTTTTTATTTTTTATTTTCAGAGTCATATTCTATCTCTTCATTGTAGTTAACCTTATTTTTGGTATATATATATAAGTTGTTCTCTTTAAAATTTTGGGATACTGTTTCTTCTAACAGACCAAAATATACCCTAAATCTCTAGTGTATGGCTTTGTTCTAGTCTCCTGCCTAATCACATTCTCTCTCTCTTTTTTGTTTTTTTGTTTTTTTTAATTTCTCTTCTTTCTTTTTTCAACCAACTTCTTATCTATCAATTCCTTTTATAAAATCTTTTATAATTTTCATTTTTACAGTCATATTCCATCCCTTCATCGAAGTTACCCTTATTTTTGTACATATATAAGTTTATCTTTCTTTAAGATTTTGGGAGGCAGTTTCTTCTAACAGATCAAAATATGCCCCAAATCTAGTGTGTGGCACTGATCTGTTCACCAGCCTGATCATATTGGATCATATTCTTTTTTTTCCTCTTTTTTTTTCTTTCTTTCCCTTTCTTTTCCCCCAGTTTCAGGTCTCTTCTGAATTATTTAGTGTATATGTTTCTGGGGTCGTTGTTACCCTGTTAGCATTTTGTTCTCTCATTCATTTATTTTCCTCTGGACAAAATGATAAGACGGAAAAACTCACTGCAAAAAAAAGAACAAGAGGCAGTACCAACTGCGAGGGACCAAGTCAATATGGACATTAGTAAGATGTTGGAACTAGAGTTCACATTGATGATTATAAAGATACTAGCTTGGTTTGAAAAAGGCATGGAAGATACTAGAGAAACCCTTTCTGGAGAAATAAAAGAACTAAAATCTAACCAAGTTGAAATAAAAAAGGCTATTAATGAGGTGCAATCAAAACTGTAGGCTCTAAATGCTAGGATAAATGGGGCAGAAGAGAGAATTAGTGATATAGAAGAGCAAATGATGGAAAATAAAGAAGCTGAGAAAAATAGATAAACAACTACTGGATCACGAGGGCAGAATTCGAGATAAGTGATGCCATAAAATGAAACAGTATTAGAATAATTGGGATCCCAGAAGAAGAAGAAAGAGAGAGGGCAGAAGGTATATTGGAGGAAATTATAGCAGAGAACTTCCCTAATTTGGGGAAGGAAACAGCCATCAAAATCCAGGAGGCACAGAGAACCCCCCTCAAAATCTATAAAATACATCAACACCCGACATTTAATAGTAAAACTACAAGTCTCAGAGTCAAAGAGAAAATCCTGAAAGCAGCTCAGGACAAGAGGTCTGTAACATACAACTATAGAAACATTAGATTGGCAACAGACCTATCCACAGACACCTGGCAAGCCAGAAAGGACTGGCATGATATATTCAGAGCACTAAATGAGAAAAATATGCAGCTGAGAATACTATATCCAGCTAGGGTGTCACTGAAAACAGAAGGAGAGATAAAAAGCTTCCAGGACAAACAAAAACTAAAAGAATTTACAAACACCAAACCAGCCCTACAAGAAATATTGAAAGGGGCCCTCTAAGCAAGGAGAGAGCCTAACAGTAACATAGACCAGAAAGGAACAGAGACAGTATACAATAACAGTCACCTTACAGGCAATACAATGGCACTAAATTCCTATCTTTCAATAGTTACCCTGAAAGTAAATGGGCTAAATGCCCCAATCAAAAGACACAGAGGATCAGATTGGATAAAAAAAACAAGACCCATTGATATGCTGTCTGCAAGAGACTCATTTTTGACCCAGGAACACCTCCAGATTGAAAGTGAGGGGGTGGAAAACCATTTACCATGCTAATGGACATCAAAAGAAAACTGGGGTGGCAATCCTTATATCAGACAAATTAGATTTTAAACCAAAGACTATAATAAGAGATGAGGAAGGACACTATATCCTACTTAAAGGGTCTATCCAACAAGAAGATCTAACAATTATAGATATCTATGCCCCTAACATGGGAGCAGCCAATTATATAAGCCAATTAATAACAAAAGCAAAGAAACACATCGACAACAATACAATAATAGTAGAGGATTTTAACAACTCTCTCACTGAAATGGACAGATCATCTAAGCAAAAGATCAACAAGGAAATAAAGACTTCAAATGACACACTGGACCAGATGGACTTCACAGATATATTCAGAGCATTCCATCCCAAAGCAACAGAATACACATTCTTCTCTAGTGCCCATGGAACATTCTCCAGAATAGACCACATCCTAGGTCACAAATCAGGTCTCAACCACTACCAAAATTGGGATCATTCCCTGCATATTTTCAGACCACAATGCTTTGAAACTAGAACTCAATCACAAGAGGAAAGTTGGAAAGAACTCAAGTACATGGAGGCTAAAGAGCATCCTACTAAAGAATGAATGAGTCAACCAGGAATTAAAGAAGAATTTTAAAAAATCATGGAAACAAATGAAAATGAAAACACAACTGTTCAAACTCTTTGGGATACAGCAAAGGCTGTCCTAAGAGGAAAGTATATAGCAATACAAGCCTTTCTCAAGAAACAAGAAAGGTCTCAAGTACACAACCTAACCCTACACCTAAAGGAGCTGGAGAAAGAACAGCAAATAAAGCCTAAACCCAGCAGGAGAAGAGAAATAGTAAAGATCAGAGCAGAAATCTATGAAATAGAAACCAAAAGAACAGTAGAACAGATCAATGAAACTAGGAGCTGGTTCTTTGAAAGAACTAATAAGATTGATAACCCCCTGGCCAGACTTATTAAAAAGAAAGGGGAAAGGACCCAAATAAACAAAATCATGAATGAAAGAGGAGAGATCACAACCAACAGCAAAGAAATACAAACAATTATAAGAACATTTTATGAGCAACCATATGCCAGCAAATTAGACCATCTGGATGAGATGGATGCATTCCTAGAGATGTATAAACAATCAAAACTGAACCAGGAAGAAATAGAAAACCTGAAAAGGCCCATAACCACTAAGGAAATTGAAGCAGTAATCAATAATGTCCCAACAAACAAGAGCCCAGGGCCAGATGGCTTCCCAGGGGAATTCTACCAAAAATAGGCAGTAACCTCTTTGACATCGGCCACAGCAACGTCTTTCAAGATACATCTCCAAAAGCTAGTGAAACAAAAGCAAAAATGAACTTTTGGGACTTCATCAAGATAAAAAGCTTCTGCACAGCAAAGGAAACAGTCAACAAAACAAAGAGGCAACCCACAGAATGGGAGAAGATATTTGCAAAGGACACTACAGATAAAGGGCTGGTATCCAAGATCTATAAAGAACTTCTCAAACTCAACACCCAAAAAACAAATAATCAAGTCAAAAAATGGGCAGAAGATATGAAAAGACACTTCTCTGAAGAAGACACACAAATGGCTAACAGACACATGAAAAAATGTTCATCATTAGCCATCAGGAAAATTCAAATCAAAACCACACTGAGATACCACCTTACACTAGTTAGAATGGCAAAAATGGACAGGGAAAGAAACAACAAATGTTGGAGAGGTTGTGGAGGAAAGGGGAGCCCTCTTACACTGTTGGTGGGAATGCAAGTTGGTACAGCCACTTTGGAAAACAGTGTGGAGGTGCCTCAAAAATTTTAAAATAGAGGTACCCTATGACCAAGCAATTGCACTCCTGAGTATTTACCCCAAAGACACAGATGTAGTGAAAAGAAGGTCCATATGCACCCCAATGTTCATAACAGCAATGTCCGTAACAACCAAACTGTGGAAAGAGCCGAGATGCCCTTCAAGAGATGAATGGATAAAGAAGATGGAATATTACTCAGCCATCAGAAAGGATGAATACCCAACTTTTACATCAACATGGATGGGACTGGAGGAGATTATGCTAAGTGAAATAAGTCAAGCAGAGAAAGTCAATTATCATATGGTTTCACTTATTTGTGGAACATAAGGTATAGCATGGAGGACATTAGGGGAAGGAAGGGAAAAATGAGGGGGGGGGATTCGGAGGGAGAGATGAACCATGAGAGACTATGGACTCTGAGAAACAATCAGGATTTTAGAGAGGAGGGGGGAGAGGGAATTGGTTAGCCCAGTGACAGGTATTAAGGAGGGCACATACTGCATGGAGCACTGGGTGTTATACGAAAACAATGGAACGTGGATCACCACATCAAAAACTAATGATGTATTGTAGGGTGACTAACATAACATAATAAAATTAAAAAAAAGAAGAATTAATACCTATTGTTCTGAAACTTCAAAAAAATAGAAATGGAAGGAAAACTTCCGGCCTCATTTTATGAGGCCAGCATTACCTTGATCCCCAAATCAAAGACCCCATCAAAAAGGAGAATTACAGACCAATATCCCTGATGAACATGGATGCAAAAATTCTCACCAAAATACTAACCAATAGGATCCAACAGTACATTAAAAGGATTATTCACCACAACCAATTGGGATTTATCCCTGGGCTGCAAGGTTGGTTCAACATCCACAAATCAATCAATGTCATACAATACATTAATAAAAGAAAGAACAAGAAGCATATGATCCTCTAAATAGATGCAGAAAAAGCATTTGACAAAGTACAGCATCCTTTCTTGATTAAAACTCTTCACAGTGTAGGGATAGAGGGTACATCCTTCCATATCATAAAACCATCTATGAAAAACCCACAGCGATTATCATACTCAATGGGGAAAAACTGAGAGCTTTGCCCCTAAGGTCAGGAACACATCAGGGATGTCCACTCTCACCCCTGCTATTCCACATAGTATTAGAAGTCCTAGCCACAGCAATCAGACAACAAAAAGAAATAAAAAGCATCCAAATCGGCAAAGAAGTCAAACTCTCACTCTTTGCAGATGACATGATACTTTATGTGGAAAACCCAAAAGACTCCACCCCAAAACTGCTAGAACTCATACAGGATTTCAGTAAAGTGGCAGGATATAAAATCAATGCACAGAAATCAGTGGCATTCCTATACACCAACAACAAGACAGAAGAAAGAGAAATTAAGGAGTCGATCCCATTTACAATTTCACCCAAAACTATAAGATACTTAGGAATAAATCTAACCAAAGAGGCAAAGAATCTGTACTCAGAAAACTATAAAATACTCATGAAAGAAATTGAGGAAGACACAAAGAAATGGAAAAACATTTCATGCTCTTGGATTGGAAGAACAAATATTGTGAAGATGTCAATGCTACCTAGAGCAATCTACACATTTAATGCAATCCTTATGAAAATACCATCAAGTTTTTTCAAAGAAATGGAAAAAATAATCCTAAAATTTGCATGGAACCAAAAAAGACCATGAATAGCCAGAGGAATGTTGAAAAAGGAAAGCAGGGCTGGTGTCATCACATTTCCGGACTTCAAGCTCTATTACGAAGCTGTAATCATCAAGATAGTATGGTATTGGCACAAAATAGATACATAGATCAATGGAACAGAATAGAGAGCCCAGAAATGGACCCTCAACTCTATGGTCAAGTAATCTTTGACAAAGCAGGAAAGAATGTCCAATGGAAAAAAGACAGTCTCTTCAACAAATGGTGTTGGGAATATTGGACAGCCACATGCAGAAGAATGAAACTGGACCATTTCCTTACCCCACACACAAAAATAGACTCAAAATGGATGAAAGACCTAAATGTGAGATAGGAGTCCATCAAAATCCTAAAGGAGAACACAGGCAGCAACCTCTTTGACCTCATCCGCAGCAATTTCTTCCTAGAAACATCACCAGAGGCAAGGGAAGCAAGGGCCAAAATGAACTATTGGGACTTCATCAGGATAAATCTTTTGCACAGCAAAGGAAACAGTCAACAAAACCAAAAGACAACTGACAGTATGGGAGAAGATATTTGCAAATGACATATCAGATAAAGGGCTAGTATCCAAAATCTATAAAGAACTTCTCAAACTCAACACCCAAAGAACAAATAATCCAATCAAGAAATGGACAGAAGACATGAACAGACATTTTTCCAAAGAAGACATCCAAATGGCCAATAGACATATGAAAAAGTGCTCAACATTGCTCGGCATCAGGGACATCCAAATCAAAACCTCAATGAGATACCACCTCACACCAGTCAGAATAGCTAAAATTAACACGTCAGGAAACGACAGATGTTGGTTAGGATGCGGAGAAAGGGGAACCCTCCTACACTATTGTTGGGAATGCAAGCTGATGCAGCCACTCCGGAAAACAGTATGGAGGTTCTTCAAAAAGTTGAAAATAGAGCTACCATAAGACCCAGCAATTGCCCGACTGGGTATTTTCCCCAAAGATACAAATGTAGTGATCCGATAGGATACGTTTACCCCAATGTTTATAGCAGCAATGTCCACAATAGCCAAATTATGGAAAGAGCCAAGATGTCCATCATCAGTTGAATGGATAAAGAAGATGTGGTATATATATATATATATATAATGGAACATTATGCATCCATCAAAAAAAAAAAAACCCCACAAACAACAACACATGAAATCTTGCCATTTGCAACAACACGGATGGAACTTGAGGGTATTATGCTAAGTGAAATAAGTCAATCAGAGAAAGACATGTATCATATGATCTCACTGATATGAGGAATTCTTAATCTCAGGAAACAAACTGAGGGTTGCTGGAATGGTTGGGGGTGGGATTGATGGGGTAGCTGGGTGATGGATATTGGGGAGGGTATGTGGTATGGTGAGTGCTGTGAATTGTGTAAGACTGACGAATCGTAGACCTGTCCCTCTGAAATAAATAATACATTATATGTTAAAAAAAAGAGAAGATAGTAGGAAAGGAAAAATGAAGAGGGGGAAATCAGAGGGGGAGATGAACCATGATAGACTATGGACTCTGAGAAAGAAACTGAGGGTTCTAGAGGGGAGGGTGGGGGGGGGATCAGTTAGTTTGGTGATGGATATTAAAAAGGGCATGTATTGAATGGAGCACTGAGTGTTATATGAAAATAATGAATCATGGAACACTACATCAAAAACTAATGATGTAAAATATGGTGTTTAGCATAACATAATGAAATAAAAAAAAGTTTGTTAGAATTCACTAGTGAAGCCATGGTGTCCTGGGCTTTTCTTTGTTGGGATGTTTTTGATTACTGATTCAATCTCCATACTAGTTATAGGTCTGTTCAGAGTTTCTATCTGTTCATGATTTAGTCCTGGTAGATTATACTTTTCTAGGAATTTGTCCATTCTTGTAGTTTATTCCGTCTATTGGTATGTAATTGTTCATAGTGGCCTTATGGTTCTTTGCATTTCTGTGGCACCAGTTGTAATATTTATTTTTTCTTGTTATATTTATTTGTTTTTTGGTTTTTTCTTAGTTAGCTGAAGATTTATCCATTTCCTTTGTCTTCAAAAACTACTTTTTAATTTCAATGGCATTTCCTATTGTTTATCTTTTTTTCTATTGTTTTTTTATTTTATTTGTTTCTGCTCTAATGTTTATTACTTCCTTCCTTTTACTAACTTTGGCCTTAGTTCTTCTTTTTCTAGCTCATTGAGATGTAAAATATTGTTTATTTGGGATTTTTTTTAACATATAATTTTTCTTAGTACTGCCTTTGCAGCATCCCATAATTTTCATATGTTATGGTTTATTTTCATTTGTCTTAAGATATTTTACAATTGCCTTTTGATATCTTCTTTGACCCAATAATTGTTCAAGATTGTGTTGTTTAGTTTTCACATATTTGTGAATTTTAAATTTTACTTCTTTAAAAAATTATTCTAGTTTTATTGAGATGTAATTGACATACAACACTAAGTTTAAGGGGTACAGTATAATGCCTGGACTTTCATATATTGTGAAATGATTACCACAATAAGTTTAATGTCCATTATTTCATATAGATGCAAAAAATAAGAAAAAATGTTTTTATCCTTGTGATGAGAACTCTTAGAATCTACTCTCTTAACAACTCTCAAATATACTGTATATCAGTGTTAACTATAGGCATCATGTTGTACATTACATCCCCTGTACTAATTTCTATTATGCCTGGCAGTTTGTATTTTTTGGTCACCTTAATCCAATTCTCCCACTCCCTACACCCCACCTCTGGTAACCACCAATCTTATCATTTTTTTATGACTTAAAAAAATATTCTACATATAAGAGATGATACACTTTTTGTCTTTTTCTGTCTGTCTTACTTAGCAAAATGTTCCAAGGTCCACCCATGTTGTTACCACTGTCAGGATTTCCTTCCTTTTTATGGATAAATAATATTCTATTGTATATATATACCAAAACTTCTTTATCCATTCTTCTGTCAACAGGCATTTATTTTGTTTACATGTCTTGGCTCTTGTAAATAATGCTAAGGACATGGAGATGCAGATATGTCTTTGACAAGGTGTTTTTGTTTGTTTGTTTGTTTCCTTTGGCTAAATATCCAAAAGTGGAATTGCTGGATCCTATAGTAGTTCTATTTTTAATTTTTTGAGGAGCCTCCATACTGTTATTCATATTGGTTGCACCAATTTATAAGCCCATGAACATTGCACAAGGTTCCCTTTTCTCTACATTCCTGCCAGTATTTGTTATCTCTTGTCTTTTTAATGCTAGCCATTCTACCAGGTGTGAGGTGGTATCTAATTGTGGTTTTGGTTTTCATTTCACTTATGATTCATGATGTTGTATACCTTTACATGTAACTGTTGGCCATTTGCATATCTTCTTAGGAAAAATGTCCAAGCAGGTCTTTTTCCCATTTAAAAATTGGATTATTTATATATTTTTACTACTGAGTTGTATGAGTTCTTTATATATATTGAATATTAAACCCTTATCATATATACATTTTGCAAATATTTCTTCCCATTCCATACATTGTTTTTTCATTTTGTTGATCTTTTCTTCTGCTGTGAAGCATTTTAGTTTCTTGTAGCCCAAGACTGATGTCAGTGAGACTTTTTCCTGTGTTTAGGATTTTTATGGTTTTCATCATTACATTTAATTCTGTAACTCATTTTAAGTTCATTATTTTGAGTGGTGTAACATAGTGGTTTAGTTTCATTCTTTAACATGTGAAGATCCAATTGTCCCAGCACCATTTTTTAAAGAAATTGCCTTTTTCTCCATGCATTAGTCTTTGTTTCCTTGTCAAAAATTAGTTGATTATATAGACATGGGTTTATTTCTGGTTTCTCAGTTGTTTTCCATTGGTATATGTATCTATTTTTATGCCAGTATCAAGCTGTTTTGATCACTATAGCTTTACAATATAACCTGAATTAGAAGTGTGATGCTTAGTGCTTTGTTCTTCTTTCTCAGGATTCCTTTGGTTGTTTAGGGTCTTTGTGGTTCCACATAAACATTAGGATTTTTTCTACTTCTGTAAGAAATGCCACTGGAATCTTGATAAGGATTGCATTGAATTTATCCATGGCTTTGGAGAGTATGGATAATTTAATAATATTAATTATTTCAATCCATGAACATGGATGCCTTTCTATTTATTTGTGACTTCTTTGATTTCTTTCATCAATGTCTTACAGATTTCAATATACAGATCTTTTACATCCTTGGTTAAATTTATTGTTTTTGGTGCTCTTGTAAATAGGATCATTTTCTTTCTTTTATAGGTAATTCATGGTTAATGTATAAAAAAATACTACTGATTTTTGTATGTTAATTTTGTATCCTGCAACTTTTTTTTTTAAAGATTTTATTTATTTATTTGACAGAGAGAAACACAGCGAGAGAGGGAACACAAGCAGGGGGAGTGGGAGAGGGAGAAGCAGGCTTCCTGCTGAGCAGGGAGCCCGATGTGGGACTCGATCCCAGGATCCTGGGACCATGGCCTGAGCTGAAGGCAGATGCTTAACAACTGAGCCACCCAGGCGCCCCTATCCTGCAACTTTTTTGAACTCATTGATTAGATTAAACAAATTTTTTGGCAGTCTTTAGGATTTTCTCTCTATAAAATAGAAAAAAATATGACTTCTTCCTTTCCAATTTTAATGCCTTTTATTTCTTCTTTCCTGATTGTTTTGGCTAGGAATTCCAGGACTTTGTTTAACAGGAGTGGTGTGAGTGGGAAATTTGTCTTGTTCTTAATCTTAGAGGAAAATCTTTTAATGTTTCACCATTAAGTATGATGTTAGTTGTGGGTTTGTCATATATGGCCTTTGTAAAGGTAACGTATGTTTCTTCTATAACTAATTTGTGAACTTTCTACCATGGGTGGTCATAGGCGCCCATTGCCACTGCTGTCCCAGGGATGAGCTGCACCCAGGTGTCCAGGACAATGCATGCATGAGTGTGTTGGTCTGCATGGGTGACTGCCATCCCTGCCCTGAGGCTCTTGCTTGTTCCCCCAGGCCACGGTGCAAGTTTACCTCTTGCCACTGTGTGTTGAGAATCAGGAGGACAATGAAGAAGATAAACTTTCAGAGTTCCAGCATCAAATCACTCAGCCAGGAGATGAAATGCACCATCCAGCTGCTGGATGACTCGGAAATCTCCTGCCACGTCCAGTGTGCTTCTTGCAAAAGACAGTAAAAGGGAGGAGGCAAGATGGTGGAAGGGTAGGGAACCCCATTTCAACTGGTCCCCTGAATTTAGCTGGATATCTATCAGACCATTTTGAACACCCACAAAATCAGCCTGGGATGTAAAAACATATATCTGGATCTCTACAAGCAGAAAAGTGACTGCTTCTTGCAAGGTAGGACATGAGGCGTCATGAATCTGTGGGGAGATATCAGAAGATAAACAGAAGAGGGAGGGAGCCTCCATAAGCTGGCTCCTGGAAAGTGATATAACACTGGAGTGGAAAATTGGAACCCTTAGATATCTGCTCTAGTGAGAGACATCCCTCTCTGAAAGGGGCTCTGGAAATGAAAAGGCAGACTTCTAAGTGGGGCATTGTGGTCTTGGAATCCGAGGAGTTACAGAGTGATCAGGGGTGCCTGAACCAACAGAGTGCCCAAGCAGTGGAGCTGGGAAGCAGGTTATGGTCAGTGAGCCTAGGAGGGGACTCTCAGCTCGGGTTCCCATAAACCTTGAGCCAGGCCAGTAGGTAATCACTCTTTTACTGAGTAGCCTGTAAAGGACTGGAACCTGGGGTGAAACAGCTGTTCCTAGGACTGGGCAAAAACTCCCAGGGTTGTAGTGGCCCAGAATGGACATTAGAGCAGTACCCAGACATGATCCAGGAGCTTTGGGTGAGTGCCAGCCCACAGCCGCTTGTGGTTTTAGAGTCATAACGGGCAGTGGCACTCCCAGGCCCCTGGCCCTACTTCTGAGAGAGTTGCAGTGGGTGCACACCACAGGAGGCTACAGTTTTTGGTGCATACAGAAGTGGAGACTGTCCCACAGGGTTTATTAAAGGGGGCAGTCTGAGATCTTTCTGCTCTGGGCCAAAGGTTTGGGCATGGCCATTTTTGCTCTGATCCTCTGAAGAGGTGCAGAAAGTCTCCAGGGAACAAAAGCCACACAGAGGACCAGTTTCCACTGAGCCCATCCCCCTGACTGACAAGGTGTGGGACAAATCCACCTAGGCAGGGATACCTGAGAAACAGCTTGGCAGGCCCCTCCCCCAGAAGACAGACTGGAAATGCAGGTGGAAGACAAGCCTATGGATCTCACAAGACTGTAAAATTCCAACACCAGGGGAAAATAGTATATTGAACTCCAGGTGTTGCCTCATGGCTCTATTTTTCAGATAAAATTCTCCTTTCCTTCTTTTTTTCTTTTTCTTATGCTTTTTCTCTATTTTTCTTTTTACCTTCATCCCATCTCAACTAGATGCTTATGCCAAGTTATATTACATAGTCGCTTTTTAAATTTTATTTTATTCTTCTATTTCATTTTGGCTCTGTTTGTTTTTCTGTGGTGGCTTCTGACCACTCCAGATTTTTCTAGGGTGCATCTTGCATGGGTCATGGTTGATATTTTGAACTCTGTTCATTTGCCCACTCATCATTCTCCGGGCAGAATGAATAGAAGGAGGAATTCACACAAAAAAGAACCAGAGGCAGTGTTCTCTGTCACAGAGCTAATTGGTATGGATATATATATAAGATGTCAGAGATGTAATTCAGTATAGCAATCATAAAGTCAATAGCTAGGTTTGAAAAAAACAAGTGACAATATAGAATCTCTAAGGGCAGAAATGAGTTCTAATCAGGCCCAAATTAAAAATGCTGTGAATGAGATGCAGTCTAAACTGGATACTCTAACAGCTAGGGTCAAAGAGGCAGAAGAGAGAATAAGTGCTCTAGAAGATAAGCTGATGGAAAAGAAGGAAGTTGAGGAAAACAGAGATAGACAACTAATAGCCCATGAAAAAAAGTCTTGTAGAGAAGAATGACGCTATGAAACTTTCCAATGTCAGAATTATTGGGATCTCCAAGAGGGTGGAGAGAAAGAGAGTGCTAGAAGGTATATTTGAGCAAATCCCAGCAGAGAACTTCCCTAATCTGGGGAAGGAAATGAGCATTCATATCCAAGAGGCAAAGATGACCACTCCCAAAATCAATAAAAATAGATCAACACCCCGACATATAATAGTGAAGCTTGTAAATCTTAGAGAAAAAGAATCTATCCTGAGAGCAGCTAGGGAGAGGAAGTTCCTTATATATGGAGGGAGGAACATCAGAATAACATCAGACCTATCCAGAGAAACCTGGCAGGCCAGAAAGACCTGGCAAGTCTAAATGAGAAGAAAATGCAGCCAAGAATACTTTATCCAGCAAGGCTGTCATTCAGAATGAATGGAGAGATAAAGAACTTCCAGGCCAGGGAGAAACTAAAGGAATATGTGACCACCAAGCCAACCCTGCAAGAAATATTAATGGGGATTCTGTAAGCAAAGACAGTTACATAAACCAGAAAGAAACAGAGACAATCTACAGAAACAGGGACATTACAGTAAATACAATACCACTAAATTAATTTCTTTCAATAATTACTCTGAATGTAAATGGGCTGAATGCTCCAGTCAATAGACACAGGGTATCAGATTGGATATAAAAACATTACCCATTCATACGTTGTCCATATGTTCCAGTCAAAGGACACGGGGTATCAGATTGGATAAAAAAAGCATTACCCAACCATATGCTGATTAGAGACTCATTTCATACCTGAAGACACCTCCAAATTGAAAGTGAGGGGATGGAAAACTATTTACCATGCTAATGGACCACAAAAGAAAGTTTGGGTGCCAATCCTCATATCAGACAAATTAGATTTTAAACCAAAGACTGCAGTAAGAAATGTAGATGGACACTCTATCATACTTAAAGGGTCTATCCAACAAGAAGATCTAACAATGGTAAATATCTATGCCTTCAATGTGGGAGCAGCCAATTATATAAACCAATTAATAACCAAAATAAAGAAACGTATAATAATAATACATAAATAGGAAACTTCAGGACTCCACTCACAGCAATGGACAGATCATCTAAGCAGAAGATCAACAAAGAAACAAGAGCTTTGAATGACACATCAGACCAGATGGACTTCGTAGATATATACAGAACATTCCATCCTAAAACAACAGAATACACATTCTTCTTGAGTGCACATGGAACTTTCTCCAGAATAGACCACATACTGGGTCACAAGTCAGGTCTCAACTGATACCAAAAGACTGAAAGTATTCCCTGCATATTTTCAGGCCACAATGCTTTGAAACTGGAACTCAACCACAAGAAGAAATTTGGAAGGAACTCAAAAACTTGGAAGTTAAAGAGCATCCTGTTAAAAAATGAATGGGTCAACAAGGAAATTAAAATACTTAAACAATTCATGCAAACCAATGAAAATGAAAACACATTGGTTCAAAACCTAGGATACTTCAAAGGCAGTTCTAAGAGGGAAAGACATAGCCATCCAAGCCTCTCTCAAAAAAATTAGAAAGATCCCAAATACATAAGCTAACCTTACACCTAAAGGATCTGGAGAAAGAACAGCAAATAAAGTCTAAATCAAGTAGGAGAAGAGAAGTAATAAAGATTAGAGAAAAAATCAATGAGATAGAAACTAGAAGAAGAGTAGAACAGATCAACAAAACTAGAAGCTGGTTCTTTGAAAGAATTAATAAGATCAATAAACCTCTGGCCAAATGTATCTAAAACAAAAGAGAAAAGACCCAAATTAATAAAATCATGAATGAATGGGGAGAGATCATGACTAATACCAAGGAAATAGAGACTGTTATTAGGACTTGTTACTAGCAGCTATATGCCAACAGATTAGGTAATCTGGAAGAAATGGATGCATTCCTAGAAACTTATAAACTACCAAGACTGAAACAGGAAGAAATAGACAATCTGAACAGTATAATACCCAGCAAGGAAATTGAAGCAGTAATCAAAAACTTCCCAAAAAACAAGCCAGGACCACATGGCTTACCAGGGGAATTCTAACAAACATTTAAAGAAGAAATAATCCCTATTCTACTGAAGGTGTTTCAAAAAATAGAAATGGAAGGAACACTTCCAAACTCGTTCTATGAGGCCAGTATTACTTTGATCCCCAAACCAGACAAAGACCCCATCAAAAAGGAGAATTACAGACCAATATCCCTGATGAGCATGGATGCCAAAATACTCAATAAATTCCTAGCCAATAGGATCCAATAGTACATTAAAAGGCTTATTCACCACGACCTGGTGGGATTTATTCCTGGGATGCAAGGGTGGTTCAACATTCGTAAATCAATCAGTGTGATGGAGCACATTAATAGAAGAAGAGACAAGAACCATATGGTCCTCTCAATTGATGCAGAAAAAGCATTTGACAAAATGCCGCATCCTTTCTTTATTAAAATTCTTCAAAGTATAGGGATAGAGGAAATATACCTCAATATCATAAAAGCCATCTATGAAAAGCCCACAGCGAATGTCATTCTAAATGGGGAAAAACTGAGAGCATTTCCCTTCAGGTCAGGAACATAACAGGGATGCCCACTCTCATGACTATTGTTCAACATAGTACGAGAAGTTCTAGCCTCAGCAATCAGACAACAAAAAGAAAAAGCATTCAAGGGGCGCCTGGGTGGCTCAGTCATTAAGCGTCTGCCTTCAGCTCAGGTCATGGTCCAAGGGTCCTGGGATCGAGCCCCACATCGGCTCCCTGCTCTAAGGGAAGTCTGCTTCTCCTTCTCCCATTCCCCCTGCTTGTGTTCCCTCTGTTGCTATGTCTCTCTTTCTCAAATAAATAAATAAAATCTTTAAAAAAGGCATTCAAATTAGCAAAGAAGAAGTCAAACTCTCATTATTTGTAGATGACATGATACCTTATGTGGAAAAACCAAATGACTCCACCCCAAAAGTCCTAGAACTCATACAGCAATTCAGCAATGTTGCAGGATACAAAATCAATGCACAGAAATCAGTTGCATTGCTATATGCTAACAATGTGACTGAAGAAAGAGAAATTAAAGAATTGAGTCCATTTACAATTGCACCAAAAACCATAATAAACCTAGGAATAAGCCTAACCAAAGAGGTAAAGGACTTATACTCTAGAAACTACAGAACACTTATGAACAAAATTGAGGAAGATACCAAGAGATGGAAAAATACCATGCTCACGGATTTGAAGAAAACACATTGTTAAAATGTCTATGCTCCTCAGAGCGATCTACAGATTCAGTGTTATCCTTATCAAAATACCATTGACATTTTTCACAGAGCTGGAACAAACAATCGTAAAATTTATATGGAACCAAGAAAAGACCTCGATTGGCCAGGGGAATTTTTTTTATATTATGTTATGTTAGTCACCATACAATACATCATTAGTTTTTGATGTGGTGATCCACCATCCATTGTTTTCATATAACACCCTGTGCTCCATGCAGTACGTGCCCTCCTTAACACCCATCACCAGGCTAACCCATCCCCCAACACCTCTCTCTAAAACCGTGTTTGTTTCTCAGAGTCCATAGTCTCTCATGGTTCATCTCTCCCTCCGATTCCCCCGCTTCATTTTTCCCTTCCTTCTCCTAATGACATCCATGCTATTTCTTATGTTTCACAAATAAGTGAAACCATATGATAATTGACTTTCTCTGCTTGACTTATTTCACTTAGCATAAATTCCCCCAGTCCCATCCATGTTGATGTAAAAGTTGGGTATTCATCCTTTCTGATGGCTGAGTAATATTCCATTGTATATATGGACCACATCTTCTTTCTCCATTCATCTGTTGAAGGGCATCTCAGCTCTTTCCACAGTTTGACTATTGCGGACATTGCTGCTATGAACATTGGGGTGCATATGGCCCTTCTTTTCACTACATCTGTGTCTTTGGGGTAAATATCGAGGAGTGCAATTGCTTGGTCATAGGGTACCTCTATTTTTAAATTTTTGAGGAACCTCCACACTGTTTTCTAAAGTGGCTGTACCAACTTGCATTCCCAGCAACAGTGTAAGAGGGTTCCCCTTTCTCCACAACCTCTCCAACATTTGTTGTTTCTTGCCCTGTCCATTTTTGCCATTCTAACTGGTGTAAGGTGGTATCTCAATGTGGTTTTGATTTGGATTTCCCTGATGGCTAAAGATATGAACATTTTTTCATGTGTCTGTTAGCCATTTGTATGTCTTCTTCAGAGAAGTGTCTTTTCATGTCTTCTGGCCACAGCAACTTCTTTCAAGATATATCTCCAAAAAGTAGTGAAACAAAAGCAAAAATGAACTTTTGGGACTTCATCAAGATAAAAACTTCTGCACAGCAAAGGAAACAGTCAACAAAACAAACAGGCAACTCACAGAATGGGAAAAGATATTTGCTAATGACACTACAGATAAAGGGCTAATATCCAATATCTATAAAGAACTTCTCAAACTCAACACCCAAAAAACAAATAATCAGGCCAGGGGAGTGTTGAGAAAGAAAACCAAAGCTGGGGTATCACAATACCTGACTTCAAGCTACATTGCCAAGCTGTGATCATCAAGATAGCATGGTACTGGCACAAAAACAGACACATAGATCAAGGGAACAGAATAGAGAACCTAGAAATGTACTCTCAACTCTACATTCAGCTAATCTTCGACAAAGCAGGAAAGAACATTGAATGGAAAAAAAATACTGTCTCTTCAATAAATGGTGCTGGGAAAATTAGACAGCCACATTCCGAAGAATGAAACTAAACCATTGTCCTACACCATACACAAAGATAAACTCAAAATGGATGAAAGACCTAAATGTGAGACAGGAATCCAACAAAATCCAATGGGAGAACACAGGCAGTAACCTCTTTGACCTTGGCCGCAGCAAATTCTTGCAAAGCACGTCTCTAAAGGCAAGGGATACAAAAACAAAAATGAACTATTGGGACTTCATCAAGATAAAAATCTTCTGCATGGCAAGGGAAACAGTCAACAAAACTAAAAGGCAACCTATGGAATGGGAGAAGATATTTGCAAATGACATATCAGAGAAGGGGCTGGTATCCAAGATCTATAAAGAACATCTCAGACTCAACACCCAAAAAACAAATAATCCAGTCAAGAAATGGGCAAAAGACATGAACAGACACTTCTCCAAAGAAGACATACAAATGGCTAACAGACACATCACTAGCCATCAGGGAAATACAAATCAAAACCACAATGAAATACCACCTTACACCAGTCAGAATGGCTAAAATTAACAAGACAGGGAACAAGAAATATTGGCGAGGCTGTGGAAAAATGGGAACCCTCTTACACTGTTGGTGGGAATGCAAGCTGGTATAGCCACTCTGGAAAACAGTATGGATGTTTGTAAGAAGATAAAAATAAGACTACCCTATGACCCAGCAATTGCACTGCTAGGTATTTACCCCAAAGATACAGATGTTGTGAAAAGAAGGGGCATCTGCATCCCAGTGTTCATAGCAGCAATGTCCACAATAGCCAAACTGTGGAAGAAGCTGAGATGCCCTTCAACAGATGAATGGATAAAGAAGATGTGGTTCATATATTACTCAGCCATCAGAAAGGATGAATACCCACCATTTGCACTGACATGGATGGAACTGGAGGGGATTATACTAAGTGAAATATGTCAATCAGAGAAAGACAATTATCATATGGTTTCACTTATATGTGGAACATAATGCATGGAGGATCATATAGGAAGGGAGGGAAAACTGAATCAAAGAAATCAGAGAGGGAGAAAAACCATGAGAGCCTGTGGACTCTGGGACATGAACTTAGGTTTACAGAAGGGAGGTGGGTGGGGAGATGGGGTAACCGGGTGATGGGTATTAAGGAGGGCACGTGTTGTGATGAGCAGTGGGTGTTATATGCAACTAATCAATCGTTTAACACTATGTCAGAAACTAATGATGTACTATATGTTGGCTAACTGAACATAAAAAAAAAGAGTTTCTACCATGAAATAAGTTGAATTTTGTCAAATACTTTTTTTTGCATCTATTGAGATGATCATATATTTTTTTCCTTTCATTCTCTTGAATGATGAAATGTGATGTATCACATTTATTGATTTGCCTAAGTTGAACCATCCTTACATCTTAGAGTTAAATCCCACTTGATCATGGTTACTGAACCTTTTTATTAAACTTTTTAAAAAAGATTTTTTTGAGAGAGAGAGAGAGAGAGACTGTGTACAAGTGGAGGGATAGGCAAAGAGAGAGGTAGACTAACAGACTCCCTGCTAGAGCAGGGAGCCTGACTTGGGTCTCGATCCCAGGACCCCAAGATAATGACCTGAGCTGAAACCAAGGGTCAGATGCTCAACAAACTGAGCCACCTGGGAGCCCATGAGTGAAACTTGTAATGTGCTGCTGAAGTTGGATTTGCTGGCATTTTTTGAGAATTTTTGCATCTATATTCATCAGAGATATTTTCCTGTAGCTTTATTTTCCTACAGTGGCTTTTCCTTGTTTGGTATCAGAGTGATGCTGGCTTTGTAAAAAGAATTTGAGAGTGATTTCCCCTCTTCCATTTTTTTTGATGAATCTGAGAATGATTGGCATTGATTCTTCTTTAAATGTTTGGTATAATTCACCAGTGTAGTCATGTCCTAGGATGTTTTTTTGGGAGATGTATGATTACTGATTCAATCTTTTTACTAGTAATTTATCTGTTTAGATTTTCTATTTATTCCTTTTTTTAACTGGTAACTTTTATGTGTCTAAGGATTTTTCAATTTCTTCTACATTATTCAGTTTGTAGGTGTGTAGTTGTTCATAGTAGCTTCTTATAATCCTTTGTATTTCTCTGGTATTGGTTGTAATTTGTTTTCTTTAATTTGTAATTTTGTTGATTTGGGTCCTCTTTTTTCCTTAGAGGTTTGTTAATTTTGTTCCTATTTTCAAAGATCCAACTCTTAGTTTTGTTAATCTTTTCTATTGTTTTCTTATTCTGTATTTCATTCATTTCTGCTTAAATCATTATTATTTTCTTCCTTCTGCTAGTTTTAGGCTCAGTTTGTTCTTTTTCTGGTACCTTTGAGGCATAGGATTAAGTTGTTTATTTGGGATCTTTCTTGTTTCCTAATGGTGGCATTTATTACTATGAACTTCTTTCTCAGATCTGCATTTGTTGCATCACATCACTTTTTGTATGTTTCCATTTTCATTTATCTCAAGATATTTCTTAATTTCTCCTTTGATTTATTCTTTGATCCTTTGGTTGTTCAGAAGAGTGTTGTTTAATTTCCATATCTTCTTGAGTGTTCCAGTTTTCCTCCTGTTACTGATTTCTAGTTTCTAACCATTGCATTTAGAGGAGATAATTGGTATGATTTCAACCATTTTGATTGCTTCTTGGGAACCATTTGCTTGAAATATATTATCCTATCACTTTATACTCCGTTTATGTGTGTCTTTAATGCTAAAGTGTGTTTCTTGTAGGCAGCATATGACTGGATCTTGTTTTTTATCCATTCAGCCACCCCATGTCTTTTGATTAGAGAATTTAATCCATCTATTTTTAAAGTAATGATTGATATGGAAGAACTTACCATTGCCATTTTGAGGACTTACCATTGGCTGTTTCTTAGACCCCTATTTCTTTGCTTTTTGTCCTGTGTTTTTTTCTTGTGTTTGGTATCTTTTGGTATCAGTATACTTTGACAGATTTATCCTATTCTTTTGTGTAATTACTACAGGCTTTCTCCTTGTGGATGCCATGAGGCTTACATAAAATATCTCAAAATTATTTTTAAACATCCTATTTTATAGCATTCCTAAACTTTATACTCTTACTTCTCTTCCCTCTCACATTTTAGATTATTAATGTTATAGTTTATATATATATATATATTTTTTTACTTATTTATTACTTGTTTAATGGAAGTATGAAAATTAAATCAAATATTAAATCAAATATGGAGTGATTAATATGCTAACATTGAAATGTTGCTCTTCCCAATTTTTTAAAGTTCAGTAATACTCAGCATAGAGAGATGCTCAAAATGTTTGTTGAATTATTGAATTTTTAAAATCTGGAACTCATGGATCACATTGCTGATTTTTTTTTATTCTTATGTTAATCCCCATACATTACATCATTAGTTTTAGATGAAGTGTTCCATGATTCATTGTTTGTGCATAACACCCAGTGCTCCATGCAGAACGTGCCCTCCTCAGTACCCACCACCAGGCTAACCCATCCTCCCCACCCCCCTCCCCTCTAGAACCCTGTTTGTTTTTCAGAGTCCATCGTCTCTCATGGTTCGTCTACCCCTCCGATTTCCCCCGCTTCATTCTTCCCCTCCTGCTACCTTCTTCTTCTTCTTCTTTTTTTTTTTCTTAACATATATTGCATTATTTGTTTCAGAGGTACAGATCTGAGATTCAACAGTCTTGCAAAATTCAGTTTATATATTTTTATATTGTATATTCAATAACAGAGTACTGTAGTTATAGTTAATTTTACTGTTTGAATTTTATTTTATTTATTTTATTATTTTTTTATTATGTTATGTTAGTCACCACACTATGTTTGATTTTTAACCTTTAATCTAAAGTTGTCAGTAAATTGAGCCCCATTATTACCATATTACAGAATATAACTTTGTCTATACATTTACAATGCCAGTGAATTTTATGCTACCTTTTAATATTTTTATGATGTCAATTAGCATCATTTTACTTCACTCAAAATCTCCCTTTAGAATTTCTTGTAAGGCAGGTATGTTGGTGACAAACCTCTCAGCTTTTGTTTATTTAGGAAAAGGTTTATCTCATGTTTTTCTGAAGGACAACTTTGCTGGGTATAGATTTTTTCATTGATAGTTTTATTTATTTATTTAGACAGTTTTGTTTTAATATTTTGTGTATATCATCCTATTCTCTCTTGGCCTGAAAAGTTTCTTTTGAGAAATTACCTATAGTCTTATCGTGGTTCCATTGTGTATGACTTATCTCTTTTCTTTTGCTTTCAATATTCTTTGTCTTTTTTTTTTTTGGCAGTTTAATTATGTGTATTGGTGTAGCTCTATTCCTTTTTAATCTATTTGGGATTCTTTGGGCCTCCTGGATCTGTATGTCTATTTCTCTCCCCAGGTTTAGAGGTTTAGAATGCTTTCAGCCATTATTGCTTTAAATATACTTTAAAAAAAAATTTAAATTAAATTTGCCAACATACAGTACATCATTAGTTTCAGATGTAGTGTTCTATCACAACCCAGTGCTCATCAATCACATGCCCTCCTTAATGCCCATCACCCAATTATCCCATCCCCTCCACCTCCCCCCCAGCAACCTTCAGTTTCCTATAGTTAAAAGTCTATCATGTTTTTTCTCCCTCTCTGATGACTTCCCTTTTAGTTTTCCCTCCCTTCCCCTATGATTCTCTATGCTGTTTCTTATATTCCACATATGAGAGAAACCATATGGTAATATCTTTCTCTGATTGACTTATTTTGCTCAGCATAATACCTTCCAGTTCCATCCACATCAATGTAAATGGTAAGTATTCATCCTTTCTAATGGCTGAGTAATATTCCATCATATATATGGACCACATCTTTATCCATTCATCTGTTGAAGGACATCTGGTCTCTTTCCACAGTTTGGCTATTGTGGACATTGCTGCTATGAACATTGGGGTGCATGTGCCCCTTCTTTTCACTACATTTGTATCTTTGGGGTAAATAGCCAGTAGTGCAATTGCTGGGTCATAGGGTAGCTCTATTTTTAACTTCTTGAGGCACCTCCATACTGTTTTCCAAAGTGGCTGTACCAGCTTGCATTCCCACCACCAGTATAAGAGGCCTCCACTTTCTACACATCCTCGCCAACATTTGTTGCTTCCTGTCTCGCTAATTTTAGCCATTCTAACTGGTGGTAGGTGGTATCTCGTTGTTGTTTTGAGTTGTATTTTCCTGATGACAAGTGATGTGGAGCATTTTTTCATGTGTCTGTTGGCCATTTGTATGTCTTTGGAGAAATGTTTGTTCCTGACTTCTGCCTATTTCTTGACTGGATTATTTGGGTTTTTTTGAGGTGTTGAGTTTGATAAGTTCTTTCTAAATCTTTAATACTAGCCCCTTATCTGATATGTCATTTGCAAATATCTTCTTCCATTCCGTAGGTTGCCTTTTAGTTTTGTTGACTGTATACTTTCTGTCTCTTTCTCTTTCTCTTCTTTTTCTGGAATTCTGGAATAGTGCAGATATTGTTTATTTTGATTGTGTCCTATAATTCCCATAGGCTTTCTTTAGTCTTTTTCTTTTTTTTTTTATTCCTCTGATTGGATAATTTCAAATGTCCTACCTTCTCGGTCACTGACTCTTTCTTCTGCATGGGCAAATCTGCTTTTGAAGCTTTATTGAATTCTTCAGTCTTTTAGCTGTATTTTTCAGCTCTAAGATTTCTGGGGTTTTTTTCATGGTTTTTATTTATTTGTTAAACTTCTCATTTTGTTCAATCATTGTTTTCTGAATTTTAGTTGTCTGACTGTGTGATCTTATAGCCCACTACACATATGTAAGTGCATTATTCTGGATTCCTTGTCTGAAAGTTCATAGATCTTCATTTCTTCAGGGTGAGTTGGAGGGGTATTTGTTTCCTTTGTTGGTGTCATGTGTATTTTATTTTTGTGATCCTTTATTCCTTACATTGGTGTCTCAGTGGCCTTCTCTTCCAGACTTTATAGGTATGCTTTAGCAAAGAAAATTCTCCACCGGTCAGCTCAGTTTGTGATTTTGGATGGGTCCATTGGTAAGTCCTTGTGCAGGTGGGGATTGCTATC
>NC_058419.1:65802849-65839167 GCF_002201575.2 Neomonachus schauinslandi
TTTTTTTTTTGTTTTTTTTTTTTTTTTTTTTTTTTTTTTTTTTTGTGAGGTTGATGCCTGAATTGTATTGGGGTGGAGATGTTGATGGCTGAAAATAGTTGAATAGGACTGCTGGCTTGGTTCTCTGCTCAAGTGAGACTCTGGGATGGATGTCATGTTTTCCTGGGTTCTTTGGTCAGGCTTCCTAGATAGTTGGGACTTTGTTCTATACTCAGAGGTAGACAGGGTTATAAATTAGCTTCCTTGCATTGCCAGGGTAGCAGAACAGGCCTCAAAGCTTACACAGCTCATTGTTTTAGTCCTGAATCAGGTAAGACTGCACTGAATTTCCTGGCCAAATCGGGCCATCAGTTTTGCTCTTCAGATGGGGAAAGCCATGGGCTGTGGTCTCTGTTTAAATGTTACTGTAAGGAGGGTTGTTGGATGGGCTACACGGCTTTCAATGTGCTCTGTTTAGGTTCTCTGGTCAACTGGTTTGGAGACTGTATTAAGTAATGATCAGGGATATGTATTAGTTTCCCTGCATGGGCATAATGGGAGAACCAGCTCCAAGGATAGCAAAGCTCTTTGTTTGTTGTCTTGACTGAAGCTTACCCATGCAAGAAGTTCCCTGGCTAAATAGGGCTAGTGGTTTTGCTCTGCAAATGATCAGCTCTGTCTGCCAGATCCCTGCTTGAACATTGCTATTCTATTCAGCTTCGGGTGTTATGGCCAGTTTTTATGGTGAAGTGGGCCCAGGAACTACACTCAGCAATGGGCAGGACTATAAATTAGATCCCCTGCCCAGGTGGAGTAGGAGATCCAGCTCTGGGAAGTCTCCTAGGTGTTCTAAGTCAGGCTTTCTGTTTGGAAGGAACTATGAATAACTTCCCTGTTTAGGCAGAGTGGGAAGACCAACTCCAAGCAACCAGCGAGGTGTTCCTGGCCAGGCTTTCTGGTCAAGCAGGCTGGAGGCTACACTCAACAGTGGGCATAGTTTGCTTTCTGCTTTTGATATCTTCTTTCATTGCATTATGATTAGAAAAAATACTTGGTAGTATTTAATCTTAAATTAGTTAAGACTCTTTTTCTGTGACCTATCATGTTATTTTTCCTAGAGAAAGGTGTATGTGCTCTTGAGAAAAATATGTATTCCATTGTTTCCGTGTCCATTTGGTCTTTAGTTTTATTCAGGTCCTTTGTCTCCTTATTGATCTTTCTGGGTATTCTATCCATTATTGAAAGTGGGGTGTTGGAGTTTCCTATTATTATTGTATTTCTGTGTATTTCTCTCTTCAATTCTGTCAGTGTTTGCTTTAGGTGTTCTGATTTTTAGTGTGTGCATATATATTTCTAATTGTTATTACTTTCTGATGGATTGACCCTATATCTTCATATAATGTCCTTCTTTTTCTCTTGTGAATGTTTTTCACTTAAGGCATAGTTTGTCTGGTATAAGTAGCTCAGACACTCCTGCTCTTTTGGTTATCATTTGCACAGAATATCTTCTTTCATTCTTTTAAATCTATATGTATCTTGGAATTTATGCATTTTTAAAATTATTTAATATTTAAAATGCTAATATTAAACAACACACTACTACACAAACAATGGGCCAAAAAAGAAATCAAATGGCAAATCAAAATATGTCTCAAAGAAAAAGAAAAAGAAAACTCAATATTCCAAAACCTATGGGATGCAGCAAAAGTAGTTGTTAGAGTGAAATTTATGCTATAAATGCTTGTATTATGAAAAACATTCGAACATTCAAATAAACAATGTAACATAAACTACAAGGAACAAGAAAAAGAAGAAACTTAGGTGAAATTTAGTAGAGGAAGGAAATAACAGAGAAATCAGAAACAAATAAAATAGAGAACAGAATAAACAATAACACAACATTGAAAGTAATGAATAGTTTTTCCATAAAATAAACAAAATTGGCAATGCTTCAACTACATTAACTAAGAAAAAAAGAGAGAAGACTCAAAAACCAAAATGAGAAATGGAAGAGAAAACAATACAACAGATACCACAGTTTTTCCATAAAATAAACAAAATTGGCAATGTTTCAACTACATTAACAGATTACTATAAACAATTATATAAGAAGAAATCAGGTAACTTAGGAAAAACCCCAGATAATCCCTAAAAATGTACAAGCTATCAAGATTGAAATATGATCATCAATCCAAGAAATAGGAAATCTCCTTAGACCAATAACAAGAATGAAAGTTGAATTAGGAATCAAAGATCTCCTGGCACAGAAAAGCCCAAGACTACATTTATCATTGGTGAATTCTACCAACATTAAAAAAAATTAATGACAATCTTTATCAAAGATTACAAATAATGGAATAGGGGAAAGCATTCAAAATCATTCTGTGGCACCAGTTTTACCCTGATACCAAAGCAGGATAAAAACAATAGAAGAACGAAAAAGTCTAGTTTGTCTGATTTAAGTATTAGTATTCTGACTTTCCATTTGCATGATAAATCCATTTGCATGATAAATGTCTCTCCATCCAATCATTTTCAATCTACAGGTGCCTTTATTTCTAAAATGAGTCTCTTGTAGGCAGCATATATATAGGTCTTGTTTTTTTATCCATTCTGACACCCTGTGTCCTTTGATTGGAGCATTTAGTCCATTTAAGTTCAGAGTAATTATTGATAGATATGTATTTATTGCCATTTTATTACTTGTTTTGTCATTGTTTCTGGAGATTTTCTCTGATCCTTTCTTGTCTTTGTCACATTTGTTCTCTCCTTTTAACTCAGAGTCCCCTTTAATATTTCCAGCAGCCCTGTTTAGTGGTCATGATCTCCTTTTGTTTTTGTTTGTCTGGGAAACTCTTTAACTCTCTTATTCTAAATGATAGCTAGATAGAGTATTCTGGGCTGCAGATTTCTCCCATTCAGCACTTTGAATATATCATGCCGGTTTCTTCTTGCTTGCCAAGTTTCTGTTGAGAATGCTCCAGCTAGATTTATGGGTTTTCCCTCATAAGTTAAGGACTTCTTTTGTGTTGCTGCTTTTAAGGTTTTTTTCTTTATCACTATATTTTGCAAATTTAATTACATTATGTCTTGGTGTTGGCCTGCTTTTGTTGATTTGATGTGAATTCTTTGTGCCTCCTGTATCTGGAAGTCTGTTTCCTTTCCCAGATTAGGGAAGTTCTCTGCTATTATTTCTTGAAATAATTTTTTCTGCCCCCTTTTCTCTCTCTTCTTCTTTTGGGACTCAAATAACACAAATGTTATTATGTTTGATGGAGCCACTGAGTTCCCTAGATCTATTTTTGTTTTGTATAATTGTTTCTCTCTTTTGTTCAGCAACATTGCTTTCCATTATTTTATCTTCTAGGACATTAATTCATTTGCTGCTTCTTCCAGCCTTCTGTTCATTGCATCAAACCTATTTCCAATCTCATTTATTGCTTACTTCATCTCTGATTGATTCTTTTTTAACTCTTCTATCACTGTGGTAGGGGTCTCCACTGATGTCTTCTATTCTGTTTGCAAGTCCAGTGAACATCCTTATGATTGTTGCTTTAAATTCTCAATCAGACATGTTACTCCTCTCTGTTTCACTTAGATCTTTGCTGTGGGCTTATGTTGGTCTTTGATTTCAGATAAATTACTGTCTTGGCATTTTGTCTATGTCTCTACCTTCTTCCCTGTGTTAGAAAACCAGTTATGTCTCTTGCTCCTGAAAGTAATGGACTTATGAAGAACTTCAAAGAGTGTCTCTGGTGTGCACTGTGTGTGGTCTGCTGTTGTGTTCTGGCTGCTCTATCCTTCAGGCCAGTCATCTGCAGGAGTTCTCCTTGCCTGCTATGGGCAGTGTTTGTCCCTGGCCTGAATGTGGTAGGTTTTAATGAAGTGTGCTCTGGTCTGCTTCTGAAATGATACGTGACAACACTTCCACTAGAACTGAGGCCTTGCAGAACTCTCTGGGGGGGAGACGTGGTATGGGGCTGGTGTTTGTGCTGGTTTTCTAGGGTAAGGGCCCATTGTGCTGGGACTGAGGTAAGCTTGACTGAGAAAAGAAGGTCCTCCAGAGCACAGTGGGGTGGGGCTTAGTGTAAGCAAGTTGGGCAGCCAGTGTTCATGCAGAACTGCTTCCCTCAGGTGGTTTTGTGTTTATGCTTAGGGTCGGGAAAAGGAAATGGTCCAGCCAGATCCTTTGATCTCAGAGAAGCATTTCTTTGAATGCTTTCTCTAAGGGAAGTATTCTTAGAATACTGAATAATATCCCCCACTGTGTTCCTCAGGCATTCATCAGCTCATTGTTTCTATGTTGTCTGTCTGCATTCTCTCCAGGAGCAAGGCAGTGTTCCCAAGTTCTATTGCAGCCAAAGTTCCTGAGCTTTAAGTCTCCAAGCCCTGCTAGTTGCAAAAACTCAGGAAATTCAGCCCCTCTCATTTTCCAAGCCAGTGGGTTTGGGGAAATGTTCTCCTTGTACATTCCTCTGTGTGGCCCTCTCTCATGTGCCCTTCTCATTGACCACAGCTCCCCCCCTCGATAGTACCCAAGATCTGTTTCTTCCCTAAACAATATCTGCACACTCCCTACCTTCTTCAATTTGTCCTCTTCTCTCCCTTTAGTTGTGGAGTTTGTTCTCTCAGTCTTCAGGTCAATTTCTGGGTCATTTAGGAATATTTTATAATTATCTAGTTGTCATTGTGTGCCAAGATGAGCCTAAGGTCCTCCTCCTTGGCCTCCACCTTCTTCTCTTCCTGTATCTTGAAATTTAAAGTGAGTTTATTGTAGCAGCATATTTTGGGGTCTTCTTTATTCCATTCATCCAGAGTGTGTCTTTTGATTTGGGTTTTTATAAAATTTAATTTAATTTTATTATGTTATGCTAGTCACCATACAATACATCATTAGTTTTTGATGTAGTGATCCATGATTTGTTGTTTTCATATAACACCCAGTGCTCCATGTAGTACATGCCCTCCTTAATACCCATCACCAGGCTAATCCTTCCCTCACCAACTTCCCCTCTAAAACCCTCAGTTTGTTTCTCAGAGTCTTTAGTCTTTCATGGTTCATCTCTCCCTCCGATTTCCCCCCCTTCATTTCCCCCTACCTTCTCCTGATGTCCTCCATGCTATTCCTTATGTTCCACAAAAAAGTGAAACCACATAATAATTGACGTTCTCTGCTTGACTTATTTCACTTAGCATAAACTCCTCCAGTCCCATCCATGTTGGTAAAAAAGTTGGGTATTCATCCTTTCTGATGGCTGAGTAATATTCCATTGTATATATGGACCACATCTTCTTTCTCCATTCATCTGTTGAAGGACATCTCGGCTCTTTCCACAGTTTGGCTATTGCGGACATTGCTGCTATGAACATTGGGGGTGCATATGGCTCTTCTTTTCACTATATCTGTGTCTTTGGGGTAAATACCCAGTAGTGCAATTGCTGGGTCATAGGGTAGCTTTATTTTTATTTTTTTGAGGCACCTCCACACTGTTTCCCAAAGTGGCTGTACCAACTTGCATTCCCACCAACAGTGTAAGAGGGTTCCCCTTTCCCCACAACCTCTCCAACATTTGTTATTTCTTGTCAATTTTTGCTATTCTAACTGGTGTAAGGTGGTGTCTCAATGCGGTTTTGATTTGAATTTCTCTGAAGGCTAAAAATGATGAGCATTTTTTCATGTGTCTGTTAGCCATTTGTATGTCATCTTTTAAGAAGCGTCTGTTCATGTCTTCTGCCCATTTTTTGACTTGATTATTTGTTTTATGGGTGTTGAGTTTGAGAAGTTCTTTATAGATCTTGGATATCAGTTCTTTGTCTTTAGTGTTATTTGCAAATATCTTCTCCCATTCTGTGGGTTTCCCTTTTGTTCAGTTGACTATTTCCTTTGCTGTGCAGAAGCTTTTTATCTTGATGAAGTCCCAAAAGTTCATTTTTGCTCTTGTTTCACTAGCCTTTGGAGGTGTATCTTGAAAGAAGTTGCTGTGGCCGATGTCAAGAGGTTATTGCCTATGTTCTCCTCTAGGATTTTGATGGATTCCTGTCTCCCATTGAGGTCTTTCATCCATTTTGAGTTTATCTTTGTGTATGGTGTAAGAGAATGGTCGAGTTTCATTCTTCTGTATATAGCTCTCCAATTTTCCCAGCACCGTTTACTGAAGAGATGGTCTTTTTTCCATTGCATAATTTTTTTACTGCTTTATCAAAGATTATTTGCCAACAGAGTTGAGGGTCCATATCTGGGCTCTTTATTCTATTCCATTCATCTATATGTCTGTTTTTGTGCCAGTACCATGCTGTCTTGGTGATCACAGCTTTGTAATATAGCTTGAAATCGGGCAACGTGATGCCCCCAGCTTTGTTTTTCTTTTTCAACATCTCCTTGGCAATTCGGGGTCTTTTCTGATTCCATACAAATTTTAGGATTGTTTGTTCCAGCACTTTGAAAAATGTCATTGGAATTTTGATTGGGATGGCATTGAAGGTATAGATTGCTCTGGGTAGCATAAACAATTTAACAATGTTTATTCTTCTGATCCATGAGCACAGAATGGTTTTCCATCTTTTTGTGTCTTCTTCAACTTCTTTCATGAGTGTTCTGTAGTTCCTAGAGTATAGATCCTTTACCTCTTTGGTTAGGTTTATTCCGAGGTATCTTATGGTTTTTGGTGCTATTGTAAATGGAATCGTTTCTCTAATTTCTATTTCTACAGTGGCATTGTTAGTGTATAAGAAAGCAACTGATATCTGTGCATTGATTTTAAAACCTGCCACATTACTGAATTGCTGTATGAGTTCTAGTAATTTGGGAGTGGAGTCTTTGGGTTTTCCACATAAAGTATCATGTCATCTGTGAAGAGAGAGAGTTTGACTTCTTTGCCACTTTGAATACCTTTTATTTCTTTTTGTTGTCTGATTGCTGTTGCTAGGACTTCTAGTACTATGTTGAACAATAGTGGTGAGAGTGGGCATCCTTGACATGTTCCTGATCTTAAGGGAAAGGCTCTCAGCTTTTCCCCATTGAGGATGATATTCGCTGAGGGTTTTTCATAGGTGGATTTTATGAACTTGAGGAATGTTCCCTCTATCCCTATACTCTGAAGAGTTTTAATCAGGAAAGGATGATGTATTTTGTCAAATGCCTTTTCTTTATCAATTGAGAGGACCATACGGCTCTTCTCTGTCCTCTTATTAATATATTCTATCACAGTGATTGATTTTAGAATGTTGAGCCACTCTTGTATCCCGGGGATAAATCCCACTTGGTCATGGTAGATGATCCTTTCAACGTATTGTTGGATCCTATTAGCTAGGATTTTGTTGAGGCTTTTGGAATCCATATTCATCAGGGATATTGTTCTGAAATTCTCCCTTTTGATGGGGTCTTTGGTTTGGGGATTAAGGTAAGTTTGGCCTCATAGAATGAGTCTGGAAACTTTCCTTCTGTTTCTATTTTTTGAAACAGTTTCAGGAGAATAGGTATATTTCTTCTTTGAATATTTGGTAGAATTCCCCAGGGAATCCATCAGGCTCTGGACTCTTGTTTTTTGGGAGGTTTTTGATCACTGCTTCAATCTCGTTACTGGTTATTGGCCTATTCAGGTTGTCAATTTCTTCCTGTTTCAGTCTTGGCAGTTTATAGGTTTCGAGGAAGGCATCCATTTTTTCCAAGTTGCTAAATTTATATAGTTGTTGATAATAATTTCTAAAAATTGTTTCTATTTCCTTGGTGTTAGTTGTGATTTCTTCCTCTTCATTCATAATTTTATTAATTTGGGTCCTTTCTCTTTTTTTCTGGATAAGTCTGGCCAGTGGTTTATCGATCTTATTATTTCTTTCAAAGAACAAGCTTCTAGTTTGGTTGATCTGATCTACTGTGTTTCTGGTTTCTAATTCATTGATCTCTGCTCCAATCTTAATTATTTCTCTTGTAATGCATGGCTTAGGCATCGTTTGTTGCTTTTTCTCTAGTTCTTTAAGGTGTAGAGTTAGTTGGTGAATTCAGGATTTTTCTATTTTTTTGAGTGAGTCTTGGTTGGCTATGTATTTTCCCCTTAGGACCGCCTTTGCAGTATCCCATAGGTTTAGAGTGATGTGTTTTCATTTTCGTTGGTTTCCATGAATTGTTTAAGTTCTTCTTTAATTTCCTGGTTGACCCAAACATTCTTGAGCAGAGTGGTCTTTAGCTTCCAAGTATTTGTATTTCTGCCAAAATTTTTCTTGTGCTTGAGTTCCAGTTTTAAAGCATTATGGTCTGAGAATATGCAGGGAATAATCTCAGTCTTTTGGTATCAATTGAGACCTGATTTGTGACCCAGTATGTGGTCTATTCTGGAGAAAGTTCCATGTGTGCTCGAGAAGAATGAGTATTCTGTTGTTTTAGGGTGGAATGTTCTGTATATATCTATGAGGTCTATCTGATGCAGTGTGTCTTTGAAACTCTTGTTTCTTCATTAATTTTCTGCTTAGATGACCTGTCCATTGCTGAGAGTGGAGTTTTGAGGTCTCCTACAATTAACATATTGTTATCAATATGACTTTTTATTTTGGTTAACAGTTGGCTTATGTAGATGGCTGCTCCCATGTTGGTGGTGTAGGTATTTACAATTGTTAGATCTTCTTGTTGGATAGACCCTTTAAGAATGATATAGTGTCCTTCTGTGTCTCTACCTACAGTCTTTAGCTTAAAATCTAATTTGTCTGATATAAGAATTGCTACCCCAGCTTTCTTTTGAGGTCCGCTGGCATGGAAGATGGATCTCCGTCCCTTCACTTTCAGTCTGGATGTATTTTTAGGTTCAAAATGAGTCTCTTGTAGACAGCATATGGATGGGTCCTGTCTTTTTATCCAATCTGCAACCCTGTGCCATTTTATGGGAGCATTTAGGCTGTTCATGTTGAGAGTGATCATTGAAAGATATGAATTTATTGTCATCATGTTGCCTGTGAAGTCCTTGCTTGTATAGATTGTCTCCATCAATTTCTGTTGTATATCACTCTTGGGGTCTTTCTCCTTTTATAGACACCCCTCTTAACATTTCATGCAGGGCTGGGCTTAGTGGTCACATATTCTTTCAGTTTCTGCCAGTCTTGGAAGCTTTGCATCTCCATCCATTCTAAATGACAGCCTTGCTGGATAAAGTATTCTTGGCTGCATGTTCTTCTCATTTGGTACCCTGAATATTTCTTGCCAGCCCTTTCTGGCTTGCCAGGTCTCTGTAGATACGTTTGATGTTATTCTGATATTCGTCCTTCTGTAGGTAAGGAATCTCTTCCTTTACTGCCCTTAAGATGGTTTCCTTGGTTCTAAGATTTGTGAGTTTTACTATTACATGTTGGGGTGTTAGTCTGTTTTCTTTGATTTGGGGAGGGGTCCTCTCTGCCTCTAGGACACGAATGTTTATTTCCTTCCCAGATTAGGGAAGTTCTCAGCTACGATTTGCTCAAATATTTCTTCTAGTCCTCTCTCTCTCTCCACCCCCTCAGGGATCCCAATAATTCTGACATCAGAACGTTCCATGGTGTCACTTATTTCTCTGATTCTGTTTTCATGGATTTTACGTTGTTTCTCCCTGGGTTCCTCTTTATCCTTCTTTTCTATCGATTGGTCTTCCAGGTCACTAATTTGTTCTTCTGCCTCACTTACCCTAGCTGTTAGATTATCTAGATTAGATTGGATCTCATTGATAGCATTTTTAAGTTCTGCCAGTTCAGCTTTCATTTCTGCCCTTAGAGATTCTATGTTGCCATTAATCGATTCTTCCATTCTAGCTATTATCTTCATAAGTGTTACCCTGAAGTCCATTTCCAACATCTTGGTTATATCTGTATCCATTTGTAAATCTGTGGCAGAAGTCACAGTCTCTGAGTCTTTCTTATTTTGGGGGTTCCTCCTCCTAGTCATTCTGTTGAGGGGTGTTGAGGGAATGTACAGAGTCCAAATTACTGTCAACAACCCAAGCAAATCCAACTCTTTTATGGGGAACTTAGGGTTGCTGACCTTTTGTTCTTCCAGCCTATCTTCTGGTGGATGGGTGTGCCGTGCTGTTACTCATGCAACCTGTTTGGGCAGAGTTGCCCTGCCCCATGTTGGGGGGGATGGGCTCAGTGAAAACCGTTTTTGGGGGGCTTTGGTTCTCTGTTGACTTTCTCTGGCTGCTTTCTGTATCTATTCTGAGAGTCAGCACAGAAGAGATCGTTTCCAACCATCTGCCTCAGAGCAGAGAGATCACAATCTGTTCTTCAGTGAGCTCTCCGGACCACACTATCTCTGTTTCTGTCTGTGTTGCTGAAAACTGCAGCGTCCTGGCTTGTAAGCCCCTCAGCTTCCAGGTTCAGGCACGTGTCTGTCCTTTGTGCTTCTAAAACTGCCAGCTGCCCTCAGTTCACACGGGCGGCACTGCTGCTCCAGGTTTCAGTCTGGGGGGCTGCCCTAATGTCCTTTCCCCACTGCTACCGGTCTGCAAATCTGTGCCCCATCCCCAGCGTGAGAGGCTTTCACTCACTGGATGTGCAGGATCCTGACGGCTCTCTCCCCCCTTCCGTTTATCTTCCAATATGTGCCCATGGAATCACGGCTCCCTGTTTTATGCCTCAAAACCAACTGCTTACGATATTCTGTTTGTAGAGGTCCAGGTATATCTTCTTATATCTCAGGCTGATTTCATGGGTGTTCAGAGTGGGCCGGGAGATATCCAGCTCAATTCAGGGGACCAGATAGAATAGGGTCCCCTACTCCTCTGCCATTTTTTTATCTCCCTATTTCATTGATTTCTGCTCTAATCTTTATTATTTCTCTTTGTCTGCTGGGTTTAGGCTTTATTTGCTGTTCTTTCTCTAGGTCCTTTAGGTGTAAAGTTAGCTTGTGCATTTGGGATTTTTCTAATTTTTTGAGAGAGGCTTGGATGGCTGTGTACTTCCCTCCAAGGACTGCCTTTGCCATATCCCATAGGTTTTGAACTGATGTGTTTTCATTTTCATTGGTTTGCATGAATTGTTTAAGTTCTTCTTTAATTACCTAGTTGACCCATTCATTCTTTAGCAGGATGCTCTTTAACCTCCAAGTGCTTGAGTTTCTTCCAAATTTCTTCTTGTGGTTGAGTTCCAGTTTCAAAACACTGTGGTCTGAAAATATGCAGGGAATAATCTCAATCTTTTGGTATCAGTTGAGACCTGATTTGTGACCCAGTATGTGATCTTTCTGGAGAATATTCCATGTGAACTTGAGAAGAATGAGTATTCTGTTGTTTTAGGATGGAATGTTCTGTATATATCTATGAAGTCCATGTGGTCTAATGTGTCTTTCAAAGCTCTTGTTTCTTTGTTGATCTTCTGGTTGGATGATCTGTCCAATGCTGAGTGTGGAGTGTTGATGTCCCCTACTATTTATGTATTATTATTAATATGTTTCTTTATTTTGGTTATTAATTGGTTTATATAATTGGCTGCTCCCATGTTGGGGACATAGATATTTACAATTGTTAGATCTTCTTGTTGGATAGCCCGTTAAGTATTATATTGTGTCCCTGTACATCTCTTTTCACAGTCTTTGGTTTATAATCTAATTTGTTAGATATGAGGATTGTTATCCCAGCTTTCTTTTGAGGTCCATTAGAGTGGTAGATGGTTCTCCACCCCCTCACTTTCAATCTGGAAGTGTCCTAGGTATATAATGAGTCTCTTGTAGATGGCATATGGATGGGCCATGCTTTTTTATCCAATCTGAAACCCTGTGTCTTTTGATGGAAGTCTTCAGACTATTTTCATTCAGAGTTACTACTGAAAGAGATGAATGTATTGCCATTGTATTGCCTGTAATGTCCCTGTTTCTGTAGATTGTCTCTGTTTCCTTCTGGTCTATGTGACTCTTGGCTCTCTCTTTGCTTTCAGAATCCCCCTTTATATTTCTTGCAAGGCTGGCTTGGTGGTCACATATTCTTTCAGTTTCTGTCTATTTTGGAAGCTCTTTATCTTTCTTTCCATTCTGAATGACAGCCTTGCTGGATAAAGTATTCTTGGCTGCATGTTCTTCTCATGTAGTACCGTGAATATGTCTTGCTAGCCCTTTCTTGTTTGCTAAGTTTCTGTGGATAGGTCTGATTTTATTCTGATATTCTTCCCTCTGTATGTAAAGAATCTCTCCCTAGCTACTCTCAGGATAGTTTCTTGGGTTGTATGATTTGCAAGCTTCACTATTATATGTCTGGGTGTTGATCTATTTTTATTGATTTTAGGAGGGGTCCTCTCTGCTTCTTGGATATGAATGATTGTTTCCTTCCCTAGGTTAGGGAAGTTCTCAGCTGTGATTTGCTCAAATATACCTTCTAGCCCTCTCTTTTTCTCCACCCCCTTGGGGATCCCAATAATTCTGACATTGGAATGTTTCATGACATCATTAATCTCTCCAAGCCTTTTTTCATGGGCTACTAGCTGCCTATCTGTTTTCCTCAACTTCCTTCCTTTCCATCAGCTTATCTTCTAGATCACTTATTCTGTCTTCTGCCTCATTTACCTCGGCTGATAGAACATCCAGTTTAGAGTGCATCTCATTCATAGCATTTTTACCTTTGGCCCGATTAGATCTCATTTCTGCCCTTAGAGATTCTATATTGTCACTTATGCTTTTTTCAAGCCTAGCTATTGACTTTATGATTGTTATCCTGAATTCTATATCTGACATCTTACTTATATCCATATTGATCAGCTCTGTGGCAGAGAACCCTGTCCCTGGTTATTTTGTTTGAGTTCCTCCTTCTTGTCATTCTGTACAGAGAATGATGGGTGGACAAATGAACAAAGTCCAAAATATCAACCATGACCCAAGCAAGATGAACCCTAGAAAAATCTGGAGTGGTCAGAAGCACCACAGAAAAACGAAGCCATATATACAATGGAATATTACTCAGCCATCAGAAAGGATGAATACCCAATTTTTACATCAACATGGATGGGACTGAAGGAGATTATCCTAAGTGAAATAAGTCAAGCAGAGAAAGTCAATTATCATATGGTTTCACTTATTTGTGGAACATAAGGAATAGCATGGAGGACATTAGGAGAAGGAAGGGAAAAATGAGGGGGGGGGAATTGGAGGGAGAGATGAACCATGAGAGACTATGGACTCTGAGAAACTAACAGGGTTTTAGAGGGGAGGGGGGAGGAGGGATTGGTTAGCCCAGTGATGGGTACTAAGGAGGGCACGTACTGCATGGAGCTATATGAAAACAGTGGATCGTGGATCACCACATCAAAAACTAATGATGTATTGTATGGTGACTAACATAACATAATAAAATTTAAAAAAAAAAAGAAAAAGAAAAACAAAGCCAAAATGAAACACAGGAATAAAATTTAACAAAAGAAGTGGCAGGGGAAGAGGGACTATGATCTTGCAGTGTGTACATAGCAGGGTGTTTCACTTGTTCCTGGGCAAATTTTGGTGTGTGTGTTAAAAGACACTACATCTCAAAATTGCAAGGAAAGTAAAACCTATATATATATATATATACACACATATATATGTATATATATATATATATATATATATAAAGATAACATTGAATAGAATGAAAAAGACTAAAATGAAACATATATGTATAAAAAATACAGGTGTGAAAAAATACCAGTTAAAAAGCAACTATGAAATATAAGTTGGTATAATAAAACTTTAATTGAAATGAGAAAAAGTTAAAAAGAAAGAAAAGGAAAAGCATAAGAAAAAGGAAAAAAATGAGAATTTTATCTGGAAAATAAACAAGTCATGAGGCAACACCTGGAGCTCAATATACTATTTTCCCCTTGCGTTGGAATTTTACAGTCTTATGGGATCCATAGTGTTGTCATCCACCTGTTCTTCTAAACTGTCTTCTGGGGGAGAGGCATGCCACGCCATTTTTCAGGTATCCCTGCCTGTGTGGAGTTGTCCCACCCCCTGTCAAGGGGATGGGCTCAGTGGAAACTGGTCCTCTCTGTGGCTTTTTTTCCCTGGAGGCTTTCTGCACCTCTTCAGAGGATTAGAACAAAAATGGCCGCACCCAAACCTCTGGCCCATAGTAGAAAGATTGCAGTCTGCCTTCTTTAATAAACCCTCCAGAATAAACAGTCTCCACTTCTGTATGCACTGAAAACTGCAGCCTCCTCTGGTGCACGCCCACTGCAACTCTCTCACAGGTAGTCCCAGGTCCCTGGGAGTGTCACTGCCCTTTTGTGACTCTAAAAATTTGAGCGGCCTTGGGCTCGTACTGTGCACCCGAAGCTCCTGGATCATGTCTGGGTACTGCTCTAATGTCTTTGCTGGGCTGCTACTGTCCTGAAAGCTTTTGCCCAGTTGGTCGCAGGTTCCAGACTTTTTCAGGATGCTCAGGAAAGGAGCGATTATTGACCAGCCCATCTCATGGTTTATGGTGATCTGAGAGTCCCCTCCTGGGCTCGCCGACCATAACCTGCTTCACAGCTCCACTGCTCAGGCACTCTACCAGTTCAGGCACTGTCATTCTCTCTGTGACTCCTCGGATTCCAAGACCACAATGCCCTACCTAGAATTCTGCCTTTTCATTTGCAGAGCCCTTTTCAGAGAGGGATGTCTCTCACTAGAGCAGATTTCTAAGGGTTCTGATTTTGTGCTCCGGTGTTATATCACTTTCCAGGAGCCAACTTATGGATGCTTCCTCCCCCTTCTGTTTATCTTCCAATATCTCCTGGAAGATTCATGATTCTTCATGTCCTATCTTGCAGAAAGCAGTCGCTTTTCTGCTTGTAGGGCTCCAGATATATGTTCTTACATCTCAGGCTGATTTCATGGGTGTTCAAAATGGTTTGATAGATATCAAGCTAAAGTCAGGGCATCAGTTGAAATGGGGTCCCCTACTCCTCTGACATCCTGCCTCCCTCCAAATCTCTGCTTTTATATAGGTTTATTACTCTCCCTTTCTTTGGTAATGTCACTAATTATATTTTCTTCTTAATATAGATTTATATTCACTGTTTTATGCATTTGTCTTCTAAATGATATAGAAACAAAAAGGACATAGTAAAATGTAATAATATTAGTGTATATATTAACTTGTGTATTTATTTTTGCCAAGATTCTTTATACAGTTGATCTTTGAAAAACACAGGAGTTGGGCCACCAAGTGCCATGCAGTTGAAAATCTGCTATAACTTTTGACTTCCCCAAAACTTAACTATTAGTAGTTTATTGTAGACTGGAAGCCTTACCAATAATATAAACAAGTCAATTAACATATTTTGTACTTATTTGTATTACATATTGCATAAGTACAATGAAGTAAGCTAACAAAAAAAGTTATTAAGAAAATCATAAGGAAGAGAAAATACATTTATAGTACTGTATGTAGATTTATTGAAAATAGTCCATGTATAGGCAGCTGAGACAGAGGTGGCAGGCATCAGGAATGGCTGCAGGATAGTGATGTTCCACAGCCTGGTGGCCTTGGCTCAGCAGCAGCAGCTGCCTAAAAGGCCCATGAGAGGTGCAGTACTGCTGCCCTGTATGCCTGGGGGTGTACCACCAGCCTGTGGCCATTGGCAGCTATGTACGTATATAAATGTGCCAGTCTCTGGGAGGCCATGGAGCTAGGGCACTGCCATAGGAAGTGGTCTACTCCTGGCCTGGGAGGAACCTGAAGCCAGAGGACTTGGGGGTTGGGGGAACCATGGTGCAGTGTGGAGTTATTCTTAGAAAATATATTGTAAGCCCCAGAGGGTGATTGTGGAAGCTGCTGAAATGTCAGCAGTGTTCCTGTTCTCAGGCTATTGAACGCAATGGCCTGGTACAAACAGGATCCCATGATCTCCTGGGTTATTCCTAGAAAGTGTATTGTAAGTCCTAAGGGATGACTGTTGAAGCAGCTGAAATGTCAGCAGCATTCTTGTTCTCAGGCCATTGAATGCAATGGCCTGGAAGGAGCAGAATCCCATGATCCCCAGGGGCAAGGCATAGGTTAGGAGCTATGAAAGAATGTAACCCTCAGTTCCCCCTTTCTGCACCTGGCATTTGCTAGCCCAAACATCATGCTCCCCCCTTATCCCATGACTACCTCCTTGTGTGCTTATGTGTAGGGGAGAATGCAGGCCTGCTTTATGGCTTCAAGATATTTGCCATCACCTAGTACTCCTTTCCCACACTTTGAGGCATCTGTCCTTGCTTTTCTGATTAAAAAGAAAACAAAACAAGTGGCCTTGCATGGCCACTCAGATTGGTGTCTGAGAACTTTATTTCAGTGCATGACAACAGTGCAGGGTTCCCTGTACAGTACCATTCCTGCCTCCCTAGGCCTGTTCCTCTGCTTCAGCCCAACCTCTTGTTTGCCATCCCTGGGTGCTCAACCTGACCACTTTGTTGGCACACAGGGAGACCTGCAGCCCTGCCCAAGCCTAGGGCCACTTGGGGCTTCTGATGGCTTCAGCAGGCCTTCCTAGGTACTCAGAGGGCAGCAGGTGTGACCTCTGCACCAGTTGTTTTTAATTTGGTTTCATGGAGTCTGGGGTGGATATTTGTAAATAAATGCCTTGCAGCTTTTGCTGTCAACTCTCTCTTTTTTTATTATTATTATGTTCAGTTAGCCACTGTATAGTACATCATTAGTTTTTGATGTAGTGTTCAATGATTCATTAGTTACATATAACACCCAGTGCTCATCACAACATGTGTCCTCCTTAATACCCATCACCATGTTACCCCCTCTCCTCTGAAAACCCTCATTTTGTTTCCCGGGGTCCATAGTGTCTCATGGTTCATCTCCCTCTCTGATTTCTCCCCCTTCAGATTTCCCTCCCTTCCCCTATGGTCCTCCATGCTATTGCTTAAAAACAATCCCGAGTATAAATGGACCTGCACAGTTGAAATCTGTAGTGTTCAAGGGCCAAGTGTACCTTCAAATGACTTCAATTTACTGCTTAGTGACATTTAATTTCACTTTAAATAACTCCCTGTTGCAGTTCTTGTAGGGCAGGTTTCCTAGCAATGAACTTTCTCAGCTTCTCCTATCTGAGAATGCCTTAATTTCTCTTATTTCTTAAAGGATAGCTTTGTTGGATATCAAATATCTGGTTGGCAGGTTTCTTTTTCTTTCAGCACTTTAAATGTCATCTCACCTTCTTCTATTATCCATGGTTTCTGTTAAGAAATTAGCTGCTAATATTGTTGACTATGCCTTGTATATGATGGATTAGTTCTGTCTTGCTGCTTTCAAGATTCTTTGTCTTCCAACATTTTGATTATAATGTGTCTCAGTATGGGCCTTTTTTTTGTATTACTGGGAGTTCATTGAGCTTTATATATGTGTAGGTCTTGTCTTCTATCAACTTTGAGAAGTTTTTAGTCATTATTTCTTCAAATATTCTCTCCTTCCCTTTCCTCTCCTTCTGGGACTCCCATTATCACATTGTATGTTGGTACACTTGTTGGTCTTCCACAGTTCACTTAGGCTTTGGTCATTTTTCTTTATTCTTTTTTCATTACAGATTCTCATATGGAGTATTTTCAATTGTCCTGTCTTCCTGTCTGCTGATTTTTTTCTGCTTGCTCAAATATGTTGTTGAAATCCTCTAGTGAATTTTTCATTTCACTTATTGTAGTTTTCAGCTCCAGCATTTCTATTTGAGTTCCTATTTATTATTTCTCTTTGTTGATATTCTCTATTTTTGGGATATCATTCTCCTGGTTTCCTTTAGTTCTTTTTCTATGGTTTCTTTAGGCTCCTTGAGCATACTTAAGACAGTTGGTTTAAAATCCTTCAGTAGTAAGTACAATGTGTGGGCTTCATCAGGGATAGTTTGTCAGTTTATTTATTTATTTTCCTATTAATGGGACATACTTTCTTATTCCTTTGCATGCCTCTTTTATTTTTGTTTGGTTAAAAGTGGATATTTTGAATATTATAATGTTGTGACTGTGGAAATCAGATTCTAGTCCCTCTGCAGTTGTTATTATTGTTCCTTATGGTGGGTCTTATGTGCTTAGTGACTATTTTTTAAACTAATTTTAAAAGATCATATACTTTGTTTTGTATGGTCTTTGATGTCTCTGTTTCTGTAGGTGGTGGTCAGATGGTGATTTGACTGTGATTTTTATAGACTCCTAAATTAAAAAATAAAAAAAAACTGTTTTAGTCTTTGTATATTGGTTTTGTCTTGGGGCACCCTTTTAAGACTAAGCCAGTCTGCTTACTGCTCTGCTTGAGCCTTCACTTTCTGCTTGCTCTGAACCTAAAGATCAGCCAGAGGTGAAAGCTAGGGGTCCTCTCACATCTTATCTGAACATTTGTACTATCCTCGGAAAGCTCTTAGATTCCTTGTTAATATGAAGAAATTTTGTTGCTTGCTGTTCTTATTTCTCTTTGTCTTTCAGTTTAGATAATTCCTATTAATTTCAACTTCAGTAACACATTTTTCTCCTGTGCTCAATCTCTTGGTATGTCCATTTAGTTAATCCTTTATTAGTTTCTTTAATTAATAGACTTTACATTTTAGAGTAAATTTAGGTTTATAGAACATAAGATCTTTTTCACAATCCTTATTTCCCAAAGTAACTTCAGCTTTTCCTGCCAGGCTTTCATCATGTTAAAGTTTGCATAGCTGTACTTTTTTTGCCTCCATTTGCAGAAGCTTCTTCATTTGCCTTTCTATCCTTTCAAGGAATGCCCTCCACATGGCCACTTTCCTGCCCTGAAAGAGTAATTACATAAAACAAAATCAAGTGCTTTTGTGGCATTTCTTTAAGGAACCCCTAAAGAGGTTAAAACTAACAAACATAATTCTTTTTTTTAATTGCTATTTTACTTCTAGTGTAGTTACAAGTGTTATATTAGTTTCAGGTGTTAAATATAGTGATTCATCAATTCCATAAATTGCTCAGAACTCATCAAGATAAATGTGCTCTTAATACCCTTCACCTATTTCACCCATACCTCCACCTGCTTCCCCTCTGGTAACCATCTGTTTGTTCTCTGTAATTAAGAGTCTGGTTTGTCGTTGTTGTTGTTCTTGGTTTGTCTCTTTTTTCCCTTTGTTCATTTGTTTTGTTTCTTAAACTCCACATATGAGTGTAATCATATGGTATTTGTCTTTCTCTGACTGGCTTATTTCACTTGGCATTATACTCTCTTGCTCCATCCATGTTGTTGCAAATGGCAGGATTTCATTTTTTTTAAAGATTTTATTTATTTATTTGAGAGAGAGAGTGAAAGAGAGAGAGAGCACAAGAGGGGGGAGCAGGAGAGGGAGAAGCAGACTCCCTGCTGAGCAGGGAGCCAGATGCAGGACTCGATCCCAGGACTCCAGGATCATGACCTGAGCTGAAGGCAGTCACTTAAACAACTGAGCCACCCAGGCACCCAGGATTTCATATTTTTTATGGCTGAATAATATTCCATTACATAATAAAATATACAAACATGTATATACATAAACAAACATATAATAAACATATATATACATATTTACATATACACATATATACATAATATACAAACATGTATACATATGTGTATACATACACACACATATACATATGTATATGTATATACATATACATATACAAACACATATATACATTTTATATATATATTATACATCTTTATCCATTCATCTAACAACAGACAGTTGGGCTGTTTCCATATCTTGGCTATTATAAATAATGCTACTATAAACATAGGGGTGCATATATCCTTTTAGAATTAGTGTTTTCATATTCTTTGAGTAAATACCCAGTAGTGCAATTACTGGATATATGGTAATTCTATCTTTAATTTTTAAAGAAACCTCCATACTGTTTTCCAGAGTGGCTGCACTAGTTTTCATTCCTACCAACATGGCATGAGAGCTCCTTTTTCTCCACATCCTCACCAACACTTGTTCTTGTCTCTTGTTTTTGATCTTAGCCATTCTGACAGGTGTGAAGTGATATGTCATTGTGCTTTTGGTTTGCATTTCCCTGATGGTGAGTGATGTTAAGCATCTTCTCATGTGTTTATTTGCCACTTGTATGTCTTTTTTTGAGAAATGTCTCTTCATGTATTCTGCCCATTTTTAAACTGAATTGTGTGTGTGTGTTATTTTATAAGTACTTTGTATATTTTGGATACTAACTCTTTATCAGATAAGTCATTTACAAATATCTTCTCCCATTCAGTAGGTTGTCTTCTAGTTTTGTTGGTTGTTTCCTTTGCTGTCCAGAAAAGCAGAAGCTTTTTATTTTGATGTAGTCCCAATAGTTTATTTTTGCATTTGTTTCCCTTGCCTCAGGAGACATATCTAGGAAGATGTTGCTATGGTAGATATCAGAGAAATATACTTGTGCTCTCTTCTAGGATTTTTATGGTTTTAGATCCCACATTTAAGTCCTTAATTCATTTTGAGTTTATTTTGTGTATGGTGTAAGAAAGTGGTCCAGTTTCATTCTTTTGCATGTTGCTATCCAGTTTTCCCAACACCATTTGTTAAAGAGACTTTTTTTTCCCCAATCAGATATTCTTTCCTGCTTTGTTGAAGATTCATTGGCCATATAATCATGGATTTATTTCTGAGCTCTCTATTCTGTTCTATTGATCTATGTGTCTATTTTTGTGCCAGTATCATATTATTTTGATTACTACAACTCTGTAATACAACTTGAAGCCTGGGACTGTGATACCTCTAGCTTTGTTTTTCTTTTTCAAGACTGCTTTATCTATTCAGGGTCTTTTGTGGTCCCATACAAATTTTAGGATTGTTTTTTTCTATTTCTGTGAAAAATGCTGTTGATATTTTTATAGGAATTGCATTAAATCTGTAGATTGCTTTGGATAGTAGTATGGATATTTTAACAGCATTTGTTCCTCCAATCCATGATCATGGAATGTCTTTCCATTTGTTTGTGTTGTCTTCAATTTCTTTCATCAATGTCTTATAGTTTTCAGAATACAGGTCTTTCACCTCCTTGTTTAAGTTTCTTCCTGGGTATTTTATTATTTTTGGGGCAGTTGTAAATGGGATTGTTTTGTTCATTTCTCTTTCTGCTGCTTCATTATTAGCATAAAGAAATACAGTAGATTTCTGTACATTGAATTGATAAAACACAATTTTTTATGAACAATTTCCACTCTGTCCTTCCAGAAACCAGGTGTTTACACCTGAATGCAGACTGGTATCTTCAATATAGCCACTGCACTGGGAAGAGAAGTTGGGCAAATTTAAGTTAAAGTGCCTCAAAGTTCTCTTACCTTGTTCCAATCACCTTTTCCTTGATTCAGCATTCACTTGTTTGCTATAAGCCTTTGATTATTTTCTAGAGTTCTGACAAAATTGGTACTTACAGTTTCTGATCATTTTTATTTGTTTGTTTCTGTGGAAGAATGGGAACTTGGAACTCCCTACTCAGCCATTTTCACTAATGTCATCTCTTCTGATGCATTTTTACTAAGAGGCCATCGAAAGCCCTCATATACAATTATTTCTTTTCTTTTTAAATTATTATTTATTTTCATAACATTATTTCCACCACTTCTATCTAAGCAGTGTATACTTCAGCAAAAGTGTATTTTTTAAAAAGATTTTATTTATTCATTTTGAGAGAGAGTGGGTGTGAGAGAGAGAGCATGAGCAGAGGGGAGGGGCAGAGGGAGAAGCAGACTCCCCGCTGAACAGGGAGCCCGATATGGGGCTTGATTCCAGGACCCTGAGATCATGACCTGAGCTGAAGGCAGATGCTTCACCGACTGAGCCACCCATGTGTCCCGTCTCATGCTCTACTCTAAAGCTACGTCTCTTAGGGCTCCCTTTGGCCCCTTACAGCGGCTTGTCATGTCATGCCCCCTACTCTGCACCTGGACCTCTGTCCTACTCAGGCACATCCACTCAGAGCTAGAGAGGAGAGGAAAAATCAATGAGAGGGGACAGGTTAAGCAGACGCTTAACTAACTGAGCCACCCGGGTGCCCAGCCAAACTGTATTTACTGCTTTATCCATATACCTTATGCTATCCTGTCTTAGTGACTTGCTTCATGTTGTTTCTTTTGTTTAGAATCTATAGTCAAGGGAGTCTATGTATCAATGGAAGAGTGTCAAAGGGTCCATGAACATATACAAATTATCTGCAAAACTTTTTGAGTCTGGAAATATGTGATTTTTTTTTTTTCTGTAGGAGAGGGTCCTTAGGTTCTCAAAAGAGTTTGACTAAAAAAAACAAGAGATAATAATTACTGGCTCAGGCAATTCTTCAGCTTTATTTTCCCCTTTTAAGTAAACAAGCCCTACCCATTCTTTAGGCCCAGCTTAAATGTTACTTTCCTTATGATACTTCCCACTTCTTTTTAAATAATCTTTTCTTTGGCTTACTTCTCAAGACTCATTTTCTCTTTAAGCTCTTAAGGTACTTTTCGTTTTATTTAAATTCAATTAGCCAAAGTATAGTACATCATTAATTTTTGACATAATGTTCAATGATTCATTAGTTGTGTATAATACCCAGTGCTCATCACATCACGTGCCCTCCTTAATGCCCATCACCCAGTTACCCCATCCCCCCCCACCTCCCTTTCCACAACCCTCAGTTTGTTTCCTGGAGTCAAGAGTCTCATATGGTTTGTCTCCCTCTCTGATTTCTTCCCATTCAGTTTCCCCTCCCTTCCCCTATTGTCCTCCACACTATTCCTTATGTTCCACATATGAGTGAAACCATATGATAATTGTCTTTCTCTGATTGACTTATTTCACATAGCATAATCCCCTCCACTTTCATCCATGTCTATGCAAATGGTAGGTATTCATTCTTTCTGATGGCTAATATTCCATTGTATATATGAACCACATCTTTATCCATTCATCTGATGAAGGACATCTCGGCTCCTTCCACAGTTTGGCTATTGTGAACATTGCTGCTATGAACATTGGGGTGCATGTGCCCATTCTTTTCACTACATCTGTATCTTTGGGGTAAATACCCAGTAGTGCAATTGCTGAGTTGTAGAGGAGTCCTATTTTTAATGTCTTGAGGAACCTCCATACTGTTTTCCAGAGTGGCTGCACCAGCTTGCATTCCCACCAACAGTGTAGGAGGGTTCCCCTTTCTCCACATCCTTGCCAACATCTGTTTTTCCCTGTCTTGTTAATTTTAGCCATTCTAACTAGTATAAGATGGTATCTCATTGTAGTTATGATTTGTATTTCCCTGATGGCAAGTGATGTGGAGCATTTTTTAATGTGTCTGTTTGCCATTTAGATGTCTTCTTTGGAGAAGTGTCTGTTCATGTCTTCTGCCCATTTCTTGACTGGATTACTTAAGGTACTTTTCATTTTCTATCATGTATTATGGTTATGAATATATTTTTAGAAGAGTTTTAGAGTTGGACATATATGAGTTTGTGTCTTGTTTTTATCACCTGGTAGTTTTGTGGCTTTGTGCAAAACACTGACCTCTCTTAACCTTTACTGGTAAAAAAAAAAAAAAGTGATTACATCTATCACATGGTGGTGTTGTAAGGATTAAATTAAATATGATAAAATATATTAAACACCATGCTCTTCTTGGCAGATAGTAGATGCACAATAAATGTCAATTCTTATCTCAGTAATGCTTTCATCTGCAGATAAAAGAAAACCTGTTATTTAAACCATAAGGACATTTTTGTTTACTTATCAAGAAATTTGGAGGTGGTGGTTCTAGGGTTTATTCCGTGGCTCAATGATGTCATTAAGGGCTTAAATTATTTCCATCCTGTTCCATCATTTTCAGTACATAGGTTTTTGTCTTCATTCTTATTGCCTCATGGTTGTAAGAGAGCTGCTGCAGCTGAAGGTGTGGAATCCTTACATGTATGTGAAAAATGGCCAGATTTTTAAAGTTTTCCCTTCATCGGGCTGGAGGAAGCCCAGCAAAATTTTCTACAGAGCGTTCCAAAAGACCTCCTGGTAATGCAGGTAATGAAGTTTCCCATTGCTCTCTTATCGCTTATTTCTTCTTCTACTATGAGCTTCTGAAGGGCAGAATCCATGTCTTCTTTCTTTCCATAAACCCAGCATGTAGTATAGTACTTGGAATATAGTGGGTGCTTCCTGGATGCTCAATCAATACAAACCAACCTGTTTGTGGTATGTGAATTCTCTATGAGTGGTTATTATTACTCTTGTTAGGAGACTGTTAAACATATGAAGTATATAAAAGTTTGCAGTTCTTAATTCCTGAAGAAGTCTTTCAGGACATTGACCTCTGGGCAAAGAGGAAAACTTCATTGCCATGCTAAGCTATCCATCTTGTGTGTGATTTCCCCACCTTGTTTGGATTTGGCAAAACATCTTTGTTTTGGTTTTGATCAGTGACATTTACATAAATTTGGTACTCTTGGTTGTTCTAAATGATCTATTGATGTATTTGTGGGGGGTTAATCTCCTGGGTCTTGATGAGGTCAGAATTTCCTTTCTCCTGAATGACTCCAAATGTTGGTTACACAACTCATTTGAGCACCAGGTGTGAGAGAGGCAAGGAAGCATGACCTGTTTACCCTCTGGAAAAGAGAACCCATGTATATTACATATGCAATGAGGAAATTGTACTTTTGGGGACAGAGATAGTCAGAGAGCCAGGGAGAACAGCTTTTATTTTTTTCAATCTTTTCAAAGATTAAAAATAAAATCTTCATCAATTTATAAATTTAATTAAAGAATCTCTGCTCCTAGTCACAGTTGGATTACTGCAAAGACTTCCTGCCTTGTCTCCCTACATCAATTCTCCTGCGCTGTAGTCTGTTTTGTGAGATGCAATTTTTCTAAAAATAGCTTTCATCATGGCACTTCCTTCTTAAAAATACTTTCTAGTACATATAGGCTAAACCCCAGAATTCCAGGCCCAGAAATCAGGACTCTGCAGTCTTGTCTCTACCTACCTTTCCAACCTCATTTCTCATGTATTCTCTAGACAAAACAGTCTCTTTACTGGTCCCCAAAGATGTCATTGTATTTTTGCTTACACTACCCCACTATCCTCTTATTTAAATCCCACTCACTATTCGATTTCAACTTCTACCTCCTCCAGATCATCTTCAGACCATATAAGCTCCCTTGCACTCCTTTAGCACTTATGGCCTTTAGTATTAAATGGTGTTTGTCACACTCTTTCCCATGTATCTGTTTCAGACTCCTAACTTGAGTATAAATTCCTCAAAGGAAAAGTTCATGTTCCTCCTTTTCTATGTTCTCCTCAGCACTCTGGCCTGATCACAAACTTTTCTATATCCTGCTGTATGTTCTTATTCTGTACACATGGTGATTAATAGGAGGGTAAGGTAGCCCAGAAGCGTGTTAGAAGCCAGTCTGGAATTCTACAATATGCCATTAAATCTTTGCATGTATAATTAAGGAGACAGTACTTTTAGTCTAACAATCTTTCTACTATCCTCTTTATTGTCAGCCCTTATCATCATACTAAAGCATTTCTGTGTTGCTACACAGTCTTTATAGTTATTGTTTTTTAATGGTTGCATAATAGCTCATTGAGCTCTTAATACTGCCTTATACCAGTGGTTCTCAAAGTGTAGTCCCCAGATAAGCGCATCAGCATCCCCTGGGAACTTGTTGGAAAAGCAAATTCTCAGGCTCACACCAGACTTACTGAATCAATAACTCTGGGGATGGTGCCCATAAATCTGCATTTATTAAACATTTTTTAAAGTCCTTCACATGATTCTGATGTATACTCAGATTCAGGAATCACTGGGCTTAGTGGAGGATTAAACCCAATAATAATGCCCTTATACCAACTCAAAGCATGTTATAGAAATAGCTCAAAAGAGTCGGAGGACCTATACTCAAATTCCAGCTTTTTCCTATCAGCTGAGAAACTTTGGATCATCCTTTTACCTTTTTGGGTCTCCATTTCTTCTATTAAAATGGAACTAATGGAACTACCTACCTAAAAGGGTCATTGGGTTAGATGAGACAATGTATGTGAATGTTCTTTGTAAATTACATAGTAGACTGTACAAATACTTTATATTTACTTTTCTCAGCTTTAGGCCTAGTACCTCTATGAAGTTAATCTCAACCCAGAGTGACCTTGCCCTTATAGAATAAGAGTGGCTCATACCACATCTTAGAGTCTCCAACACTTCTTCAGAAATCTGAAAGAAATCTAGTTGCTCTGGAAGCAGAAGAAAAAGAAAGACTGGTGTGGGTTGAAAGCAATGTTTCATTCTCTGAAATATCTGTGGTGATAATCATCTTGAGCCTAAACCATTATTCATGTAAGGCTGGTCTTCACTGTTGGGCCAAGCCTTTAGGGAATTTGTTTTATTTTGCTGTTTAGGGAAGAATGAGGAGACAGTTTTATGCGGGCACCTAGGATTGGGAAGAAAACCAGATAGCTCCATGTACTCTAATTTACAGGTAGAAGGGGAAAATTAATTATAGGAGTCTGAGAGGCACTGGGTCACAAAGTACAGGTGTTTCAGAGCTGAAATATTGTGTGGCAATAAGTAGAGTTGTTTTCCCTATAGCTGTGTGTAATAAAATGTGATTTTGGTGCCCTGAGAATTCTAGAGAATCCAGAAATGCTTTGGGAAAAAGAAAGTTTACAGCTTTGGAGCACCTGCAAACAACCTCAACTCACAGTGGGCCCTGGAACAGTGACAGTGTGGAGGTGCTGCTTGCAAATAGCTTTAAGAGCAGTGGGCATTGCTTGTGGGTAGGGACATTTACAAATCTTTATAGGGCCTAGGGTTTGAACTTTCCACCCATCATTATATCAAATGTAATAAAATGCACTCATAATACACACGAAATAAAATTTTTTTGCAATAAAAAATTAGAAAAGATTTTTTTAAATGTTGGTTTTGAAATTATTTGGCTACAACAAACTCCTTTAATTTACAATTGGCTATGATTTCTGAGTAATCATCATGTATACTTGGGAATTCTTGTGAAGTGAGAAAATATAACCCACAAATTGTTTTCAAATGTAGTGCAACTTTTTATGAATATTAAAAGTAATGGTGATTGAAGTTTGCATATACATTAAGCATTTATTTCCACATTGCAGTTTTTTTTCATATTTCAGAGCCAGCAAGGATAAAATGACTCTAATTATGGAATTGGATACCTAAAATGTGTGAGCACTGGTGGTGAACACATGTGAGATATCCCCAAGGACTCCCAGAAATGCATGGGAGAAGTTTGCAAGGGCCTGAGGTCTTGCATTATGCAGGTATGAACCAGAGTTGGTGAAATGTGGGTTATTACTGTCAGGTGACCCCTATTATTACCTGTAAGCAGGTGAGATTTAGAGAAAAGTTATAGACCAATTGTGACAATGGTTTGGCCTAGGTGTAGGCAGTTACTAATCTTCTCAAAAGGAATCTGGGTAGTGAAAAAAAAAAAAAACCAAAATAAAACAAAAAAAGATTGTGGCCTCTTATTGAGGACTGTGGTAAATTCTTGCTCTTTCTCTTGGTCAGATTGGCAGCCTCAGGGGGAATTCTTTGCTTAAGTTTCTCAAACCAGAAACCTGGGAGTCATCCTTGACTCCTTCTTCTTCCCTTAAATCCTATGTCTAATCCCTCATTTAAGTTTTCTGGATTTTACCTCTAAAATATGCTGAACCCATTAACTTTTTTCTACCACCAATACTCTGGTCTAAGATACCATCATTTCTCTCCTGGACTATTGCAACAACTTCCTAAACTGTATCCTTGCTTCTACACTTACTTATCTACTTATATTTGTATATAAATAGATCTTGTATCTACTGTCCATCTTTCACAGAGTATCCACAGTTATCATTTAAAAATGTAAGCCAGGTCATGTTATTTTTGTCTTAAAACCTCCCAGTAGCTTTGCATCTCACTTGGAATAAAGTCCAAAAAGCCCCTATGTAATCTGGCCCCTGCCTATCTCACTAACTTTATGCCCCACCACTCTCCTTGGGACTCACTATGCTCCAGCCACAATAGCCTTATCTCAAATCATCAAGCTACTTCCTACCACAGGGCCTTTGCACATGAGGTTCTCTCTGCCTGGACTGGTCAACCTCCCATTTTACCCATGCCTGAATCTTTGTTATACTTTGGGTCTCAGTACAACTGTCATCTCCTTCAGAGTCTTTTAATGTAGTTCCCATATTATTTTCTTGGTACCTTATTTACTTCATAGAATGTATAATTTACAAATATTTTATTCATATGTTGGTTTACTCTTTTTTTTGGTTAGTCACTGAAGTAAACTCCATAATGAGGACCATGATTTTCTTGTTCACTCTTGATCACATACTAGGTGCTCAATAAATTCTTGTTGAATGAATACAACATATTATACTGAGCTTGTTTACTAATTATTTTCATGTATATGTCTTAGCTCCATCCCATGCATTAGAATAAAATCAGCAAAAAATCACCTAAGCAATGTATGAGATAGTAATAAAGGAAAGGGAGACCTTCTGGGAAGCCAATTGCCTTGTAAATGGAGTGGATGACTAGGGTCATCAACCGGCTCAGTGAGTAGCCCACAGAGGGCCTAAGTTTCACTTAATATTTCAGCAGTATTTGAGAAATTAGGCTACAGAGAGGGGAGAAGAATGGAAAATTTTCAGGTGTCAAACAGGGTATCATCTCCATGGGAAAATTTGACATCCATTTATATATCCATGAGGGGAAATGGAGGCTTACTCACCCCACTTGTTTGTTCAAAAACTCATTCTGTCTTGAGTTTCCAGCTTGTATCTGACTTTGGTTCGGAAGTAGAAAATGAACATGATTATTCTTATTTTTGGAATTGCTTGAGATCCCCATTTCAAAACAAATTAATGATCTCATATCTCCTTCTCCTTGTAGAAACTTAAAGCCATAGTGTATTTGAGCTAGTGGGGCAATTTGGAGAACCTAGTACACCTTCTTTCATGTTATTGATGAAGAAACTGAGATCCAGGGGAGAGAAGTGATTTGGACAAAACCAAATCTGCTGACTCCTAAGCCAGTTTTCTTTCTATTATCTCTCAACCTACATTATAAGTGCTTAAAGGAAAGTGATAGTCTCTACATTTTGTTTATTTCCCCTAATGCCCAGCAGTGTGTTAGATACACAGTAGATCCTTATGTATTTGTTTGGTACCATGATGTATGTCGTGGTTTGTTGACACAAAATGAAGAAATCTTTTTAAAAAATTTAAAGAGAAAGGAAAAGAGTTTTATTTGAGCCTAAGTTGGGAGAGCTGCCCAAGATACACAATCTTCACAAAGGAGACAGTGCTCTTGGGAAGGAACATTTGGTGCAGGGTTATATGTTTTTTTTTACATAAAGAGTTACAAATCATCATGATGAAGGACATTCCAGAAAGTTACAGATTTTGTTATGTTTTTAGTAGGTGCAAGCCTCTATGACTTTAATCTTATGGGAACCAGGAAGGCTTTTCTGTTTTCCTTATGTTTATGTTTGGAATGTTCCTTTTTTATTTAACAAAATGAAGCAGACGTACAATGGGTGCTCAGGGTAGAAATGGAGGCCATGTTCTGAGGTTTGACTGAGTCACTCTGACCTTGGTAAATGTTAAAATGTAGCTTTCCTGAGAACCCAGGACCTGGGCCTATGAACATTAAAAGTTGAAAATTTTTCTTTATTATTTCCCCCTTTTGATCAATAATCTTTCCTCAGAAAGCATTGATGATAAACCTTGTGTTTTTATGTTCCTTGGTGACAGAGTGACTGGCTTGTCTGCCCTGGGTCCATCAAGTCCCTTGTTACTAGGTTTGAATATATATATATTGGGGAGCAAACACAGTACATGTTCTTGGACTAGATTGTCTAGCTTTACATTTGATATGACATTTATAACAAAGATATATGGATATTAAGGAATTCCAATAAGTATAATTTGAAGGAACCAAAGCAACACTGAAATAAAACAGACAGGAGGAAAAAATCCAAAGAATCCTTTACATACATCTTGATAAAAGGGTACAGAAATTTATGATTATTCATAAGAAAAGATGGAACATGCACACTGAGCAAACATATGCAACATATAGTCCCTTGTTTACGTCAGGGTGGAGACTTAACATCAGAACAAGGCAAAATTCAGCTCCTGATGTCAGCAAGTTAACTTAGCACAGGAGAAGTAGCTATAGGCATGCTCCAAGAGCAAGTATAACCTGGCTGGGCCTTAGGCTTATTGTCTTGGATAAGGAATGCAGAGCCTTGCTAGGCTGGAACCATATTAGTTGACCTTGAGTCCAGGCTTTTACAGACAGAGCTAGTAAGTTTGTTAGTGGGGTCTGAAAAGACATAATAGCTGATTAGGGAGAAACACTTCTCTGAAAAACAAGCTTTAACCTTTCTGCTAGTTTCAATCTCATTAACCCGATGGGGCACAATTTCAATACCCCCACTCCATGGAGTTATGATCATTCCTCAATCTTAAAGAATTGGGATGATGACTGTTCTGGCTACTTCCCTATCTGCTCAGGTGAGGTTAGTTTTGGGTAAAGAGTAGTTTTTGTAAATCTTGGCTGTAACATGCCTATGTGCAGGGCTAAGCAGAAGTTTTTAACCTATAGGTCATAGCAGCAAGGGAAACAGAAGCAACAGGGAGTCAGACATGTTAAGTTTTTTCCTGTTATAATTTATCATTGTCAATCCTTTACTACATTTCTATGGAACATGGGTGGAGGTCCATCTTCTGTAACTACTTCAAGCTGAATTAGGGTGCAGTAGGGGCTTTGGAATGGAAGGATTTGACATTTCAAAGGTAGCTCCTTATCTGAGAACTTGGATATTTTTTCTGCATAGTTTGACACTATTTGTTATTAGTTTTATCCCCAAGTATATGCCAAGGAATAGTAATAGTATAGTCAAACCCAATTTTATCATTTCCTTTAAAATTGATCTGATATTGATGGGTATCCAAGAGGATAGATCAGTAAACTAGTCTCAGCCACCTGGAAAAGGGGGTATGGTGGTCAAGGGCTTCTTGTAGCCAAGTAGCTTATTGCTTGATTTTATTTATATTTAATCTTATTTCCCAGGAGAAGTTAATATAGGTGCTGCAAGTGATGTTAGCCATCATATACAGTCTGCCTTGTGCAGCAAGCAATCAGGTAATTAATATGAGGCATTTCTATGAAAACAAAAGAAGAACAGAGGTTAATGGTTGGAGCAAATTATAAACCTGGTGTCTGAGTCCCGAGTGCCACCACTGACAAGATTTCTAGATGTCAGTCTCAAAGCAGCCTCAGATGGGGTGGGAGCAGGCAGCAGCACTCTGATGGATTTTTCCAGTTTGTGGTTCAAGTGTTTTTGGTAATCCTATTGAGTGACCCACAGAGCAACAGGCATGAAAATTGTCTATTCATGAGCTATTGTGACAATTTTTCTGAAGTTTATTTCAAGCTGTCCAGCTTCATTTTGTAGGGCTTCAGTACAAAAAGTTTTAGTTCTTAATGATTTTAAGGTAAGAGAATGGGAGAAAATTGGAAACCTTAGTTGAAAGAGTCATAGTTAGATATTTGAGGAAACCAGAGAAATTCAGTATCCAGCCCAATTTTATAGGCAAGCAACAAACACTCAAAGATAATCAGAACCAGAATCTGACATCCACAAAGGTGTGTTATTGAAATATAATCTTTCTCTCTAAAATCTCCTTCATTCCTGTCAAAGATACTCAAATTAAGACAAATTTGTTTGTTAAATACCTCCAGTTTTAATAATCTTGGCCTAATTATTTACATAAGCACAGCAAGAATAGTGATTGACCATATAGATTTTTCTAAATCTGCATTGCTAGAATTTTTCATAAGGAATTTCAGATTGAGCCTTTAACAGCTTCTTTAAGGCCAGAAGCCAAGACAAATATTTGCCATTAGACTTGCCTGTAATACCTGTAGATTTGAGTGAATTCCTCTCCTCTCAATGTCCCCCAAACATCTTGAGCTTCCTGTATTTGCCAGGAAGTGACATTCTTTACTCACCTGGTGGGGCTACAGGGAACTCTGTAAGCAAAGTATCAGGCCAATATTTCCAAAGGACTCTATTGGCTCCATAAAGTCAACTTTTAATTCCATAAAGCTGTCTGGTCATAGCTGAGGCTATGCATGTCTCTCTCAAATATGGCATTCCAGTCAAAGCCTTGGTAATATAACCAATGTTTCCAAAGGTATCCTGTTACAAGGAGAACAGATTATTATTGAACTTATACAAATAATTATAATTGCCATGAAAGAAAGAATACTCAATGAGAATTTCTGAGTTCTGGAGGGTTCAGGTAGGGAGGAAAGGTAAATGTTTCAATTTAATCATTAAATTATTTTAGGATTATTATTTAGGATATTTTTTTAGAGGGATATTTTATCAAGAGAAAAAGTTTCCTTAAATCTAGAAGAGCAAACATTAGAGAACCAGTAATATTTCAAACAAGAGTCATAAAAAAACTATAGTCATCTTTCTTAATTCATTTAGTCCCATGTTATTAATCCTTGTTCTATTTGAATGCAGCTTTTCCATTAGTTCTGGAAATTCTTAGCTTAGTTTTATGATCTTAAGGATATCAGGAGACAATATTTGTAAAGAGTACACTTGATAAAACTTCTTGAAGCTGAGACATATTTTGCAAGACCATCAGAACAATAACTGTAAATGACAAAAGACTCAAAAATGGACATGGTTAAACATCTGATGAGGGTTCATTATAATGCAGTTGACAAGAATATTTGGTTATTTTTGTGACACATAACATTTTAATAATTAGAATTTTAAGTGATGACATTATACTAAGATATATTAACATTTTAGGAATTTTATATGATTTCTGGAACAGTTATAGGATTTACCACATAATATAACCTGAAAAGGTTTATTTGTTTGACATGCTTCCCATGTAATTTAACGTACCAAATAAATAAGCCTAATTAGTCAAAAAGACTTTATTCTAAATTTTTCTGGAAGTCTGTTTTCTGGGAAGTCTTAAAAAATATCAGAAAGTGAGGCAGTTGGTTTTGAGGTATGAAGCAGAGAGCCATGATTCTGCGGGGAGATATCAGAGGATAAACAGCAGCAGGAGGGTGCCTGGACGTGGGGATCCTGCACCGACAGTGAGCAACAGCCTCGCGCGCTGCGGATGGGGCACAGACTCGCAGACCGGGAGCGAGGGAAAGGACTTTAGGGCAGCCCCCAGGGTGGAAAACCAGACCAGCAGGGTCGCGCGCACGTGAACCGCAGCCCCCCCCCCGGACAGAAACAGAAGCGACGGGTGCGCGCACGTGAACTGCAGCCTCTGAGACGGAAATCCGGTGTGCCGGGGTCGCGCCGGTGAACTGCAACCCCCGGGGTGGAAACCCCGATGGCAGAGTCTCACGCGCTGGAACTGGGAGCGGCTGGCGGTTTTAGAAGCACAAAGGGCAGAGACATGCCCCGACCTGGAGGCAGGACTGGGAGCGCTGCGGAGGGGCGCACAACACAGGATGCTGCAGTTTATAGCAGCACGGACAGAAACAGAGACAGTGTGGCCTGGAGAGTTCACTGAAGAACAGACTGCGGTCTCTCTGCTCTGAGGCAGAGGGTTGGAAACGGTCTCTTCCGCTCTGACTCATGGAAGAGACACGGAAAGCCGCCAGGAAAAGGCACCAGAGAACAAAAGCCCCAAAGACTGATTCCCACTGAGCCCACCCCCCACCACAGGGGCACAGGGCAACTCTGCCCAAACAAGGTTGCCTGAGTGACAGCACGGCAGGCCCCTCCCACAGAAGACAGGCTGGGAAAACAAGAGGCCAGCATCCCTAAGGTCCCAAGAAAACAGGTGCATCTTGCTTGGGTCCCTCAAACACCCATCAACAGAATGACTAGGAGGAGGAGCCCACAAAACAGAAAAGACTCAGAGATTATAACTTATGCTGCAGATTTACAAATGGATGCAGATATAACCAAGATGTTGGAGATGGAATTCAGGCTAGCAATTGTGAAGACAATGGCTAGAATGGAGAAATCCATTAATGGCAACACAGAGTCTCTAAGTGCAGAAATAAAAGGTGAATTGGCAGAACTTAAAAATGCTATTCATGAGATCCAATCCAATCTAGATAATCAACCAGCTAGGGTAACTGAGACAGAAGAGAGAATAAGCGACCTGGAAGACAATATAATAGATAAAAAGGGAAAAGAGGAGGCCAGGGAAAAACAACTCAGAATCCATGAAAATAGAATCAGAGAAATAAGTGACACCATGAGGCGTTCCAATGTCAGAATAATTGGAATCCCGGAGGGAGTGGAGAGAGAGACAGGACTAGAAGATGTATTTGAGCAAATCCTAGCTGAGAACTTCCCTAATCTGGGGAATGAAACAAACATTCGAGTCCTAGAGGCAAAGAGGACCCCTCCTAAGATCAAGGAAAACAGGCTAACACCCCGGCATGTAATAGTAAAACTTGCAAATCTTAGAACCAAGGAAACCATCTTAAGGGCAGTTAGGGAGAAGAGATTCCTTAGGTACAGAGGGAGGAACATCAGAATAACGTCAGACCTATCCACAGAGACCTGGCAAGCCAGAAAGGCCTGGCAAGACATATTCAGGGTACTAAATGATAAGAACATGCAGCCAAGAATACTTTATCCAGCAAGGCTGTCATTTAGAATGGATGGACAGATGCAGAGCTTCCACGACTGGCAGAAGTTGAAAGAATATGTGACCACTAAGCCAGCCCTGCAAGAAATATTAAGGGGGGTTCTATAAAAGGGGAAGACCCCAAGAGTGATCTACAACGGAAATTTATAGGGACAATCTATAAAAACAACGTCTTCACAGGCAACATGATGACAATTAATTCATATCTTTCAATAATCACTCTCAACGTGAATGGCCTAAATGCTCCCATAAAACGGCACAGGGTTGCAGATTGGATACAAAGACAGGACCCATCCATATGCTGTCTACAAGAGACTCATTTTGAACCTAAAGATACATCCAGACTGAAAGGGAAGGGATGGAGATCCATCTTCCATGCCAGCAGACCTCAAAAGAAAGCTGGGGTAGCAATTCTTATATTAGACAAATTAGATTTTAAACTAAAGTCTGTAATTAGAGACACAGAAGGACACTCTATCATTCTTAAAGGGTCTATCCAACAAGAAGATCTAACAACTGTAAATATCTATGCCCCCAACATGGGAGCAGCCATATACATAAGCCAACTCTTAACCAAAATAAAGAGTCATATTGATAACAATACGTTAATTGTACGAGACCTCAATACTCCACTCTCAGCAATGGACAGATCATCTAAGCAGAAAATCAACAAGGAAACAAGAGGTTTGAATGATACATTGGACCAGATGGATCTCATAGATATTTACAGAACATTCCACCCTAAAACAACAGAATACTCATTCTTCTTGAGCGCACCTGGAACTTTCTCCAGAATAGACCACATACTGGGTCACAAATCAGGTCTCAACCAATACCAAAAGATTGAGATTATTCCCTGCATATTCTCAGACCACAATGCTCTAAAACTGGAACTCAATCACAAGAAAAAATTTGGCAGAAATTCAAACACTTGGAAGCTAAAGACCACTCTGCTCAAGAATGTTTGGGTCAACCAAGAAATCAAAGAAGAACTTAAACAATTCATGGAAATCAATGAGAACGAAAACACATCGGTCCAAAACCTATGGGATACTGCAAAGGTGGTCCTAAGGGGAAAATACATAGCCATCCAAGCCTCACTCAAAAAAATAGGAAAATCCCGAATTCACCAACTAACTCTACACCTTAAAGAACTAGAGAAAAAGCAACAAACAATGCCTAAGCCACGCATTAGAAGAGAAATAATTAAAATTAGAGCAGAAATCAATGAATTAGAAACCAGAAACACAGTAGATCAGATCAATGAAACTAGAAGTTGGTTCTTAAAAGGAATTAATAAGGGCGCCTGGGTGGCTCAGTTGGTTAAGCGACTGCCTTCGGCTCAGGTCATGATCCTGGAGTCCCGGGATCGAGTCCCGCATCGGGATCCCTGCTCGGCGGGGGGTCTGCTTCTCCCTCTGACCCTCTTCCCTCTCGTGCTCTCTGTCTCTCATTCTCTCTCTCAAATAAATAAATAAAATCTTTAAAAAAAAAATAAAAGGAATTAATAAGATCGATAAACCACTGGCCAGACTTATCCAAAAGAAAAGAGAAAGGACCCAAATTATTAAAATTATGACTGAAAGGGGAGAGATCACGACTAACACCAAGGAAATAGAAACAATTATTAGAAATTATTATCAACAGGGGCGCCTGGGTGGCTCAGTTGGTTAAGCGACTGCCTTCGGCTCAGGTCATGATCCTGGAGTCCCGGGATCGAGTCCCGCATCGGACTCCCTGCCGAGCAGGGAGCC
>NC_058419.1:65839267-65866106 GCF_002201575.2 Neomonachus schauinslandi
TCTCTCAAATAAATAAATAAATAAAATCTTTAAAAAAAAAAAAAAAAGAAAAGAAATTATTATCAACAACTATATGCCAATAAACTGAGCAATCTGGATGAAATGGAGGCTTCCTGGAAACCTATAAGCTGCCAAGACTGAAACAGGAAGAAATTGACAATCTCAATAGGCCAATAACCAGTAACAAGATTGAAGCAGTGATCAAAAACCTCCCCAAAAACAAGAGTCCAGGGCCTGATGGGTTCCCTGGGGAATTCTACCGAACATTCAAAGAAAAAATAATATCTATTCTACTGAAGCTGTTTCAAAAAATAGAAACAGAAGGAAAACTTCCAAACTCATTCTATGAGGCCAGAATTACCTTAATCCCCAAACCAGGTAAAGACCCCATCAAAAAGGAGAATCTCAGGCTGATATCCCTGATGAATATGGATTCCAAAATCCTCAACAAAATCCTAGCTAATAGGATCCAACAATTCATTAAAAGGATCATCCACCATGACCAAGTGGGTTTTATCCCCGGGATGCAAGGGTGGTTCAACATTCGCAAATCAACCAATGTGATAGAAAACATTAATAAGAGGAGGGAGAAGAACCATATGGTCCTCTCAATTGATGCAGAAAAAGCATTTGACAAAATACAACAACCTTTCCTGATTAAAACACTCCAGAGTATAGGGATAGAGGGAACATTCCTCAAGCTCCTAAAATCCATCTATGAAAAACCCACAGCGAATATCATCCTCAATGGGGAAAAGCTGAGAGTGTTTCCCTTAAGATCAGGAACACGTCAAGGGTGCCCACTGTCACCACTGTTGTTCAACATAGTACTAGAAGTCCTAGCAACAGCAATCAGACAACAAAAAGAAATAAAAGGTATTCAAATTGGCAAAGAAGAAGTCAAACTCTCTCTCTTCACAGACGACATGATACTTTATGTGGAAAACCCAAAAGACTCCACCCCCAAGTTACTAGAACTCATCCAGCAATTCAGTAATGTGGCAGGATACAAAATCAATGCACAGAAATCAGTTGCTTTCTTATACACTAAGAATGCAACTGTAGAGAGAGAAATTAAAGAAACGATTCCATTTACAATAGCACCAAAAACCATAAGATACCTCAGAATAAACCTAACCAAAGAGGTAAAGGATCTATACTCTAGGAACTACAAAACACTCATGAAAGAAATTGAAGAAGACCCAAAAAGATGGAAAAATATTCCATGTTCATGGATCGGAAGAATAAACATTGTTAAAATGTCTATGCTACCCAGAGCAATCTATACCTTCAATGCCATCCCGATCAAAATTCCAATGACATTTTTCAAAGTGCTGGAACAAACAATCCTAAAATTTGTATGGAATCAGAAAAGACCCCGAATTGCCAAGGAGATGTTGAAAAAGAAAAACAAAGCTGGGGGCATCACGTTGCCTGATTTCAAGCTATATTACAAAGCTGTGATCACCAAGACAGCATGGTACTGGCACAAAAACAGACATACAGACCAATGAAACAGAATAGAGAACCCAGATATGGACCCTCAACTCTATGGTCAAATAATCTTTGACAAAGCAGGAAAAAACATGCAATGGCAAAAAGACAGTCTCTTCAATAAATTGTGCTTGGAAAATTGGATAGCCACATGCAGAAGAATGAAACTCGACCATTCTCTAACACCATTCACAAAGATAAACTCAAAGTGGTTGAAAGACCTCAATGTGAGACAGGAATCCATCCAAATCCTAGAGGAGAACATAGGCAGTAACCTCTTTGACATCGGCCACAGCCACTTCTTTCAAGATACATCTCCAAAAGCTAGTGAAACAAAAGCAAAAATGAACTTTTGGGACTTCATCAAGATAAAAAGCTTCTGCACAGCAAAGGAAACAGTCAACAAAACAAAGAGGCAACCCACAGAATGGGAGAAGATATTTGCAAAGGATACTACAGATAAAGGGCTGGTATCCAAGATCTATAAAGAACTTCTCAAACTCAACACCCAAAAAACAAATAATCAATCAAAAAGTGGGCAGAAGATATGAAAAGACACTTCTCTGAAGAAGACATCAAATGGCTAACAGACACATGAAAAAATGTTCATCATCATTAGCCATCAGGGAAATCCAAATCAAAACCACACTGAGATACCACCTTACACCAGTCAGAATGGCCAAAATGGACAGGGAAAGAAACAACAAATGTTGGAGAGGCTGTGGAGAAAGGGGAACCCTCTTACACTGTTGCTGGGAATGCAAGTTGGTACAGCCACTTTGGAAAACAGTGTGGGGGTTCCTCAAACATTTAAAAATAGAGCTACCCTATGACCCAGCAATTGCACTCCTGGGTATTTACCCCAAAGACACAGATGTAGTGAAAAGAAGGGCCATATGCACCCCAATGTTCATAACAGCAATGTCCGCAATGCCCAAACTGTGGAAAGAGCTAAGATGCCCTTCAACAGATGAATGGATAAAGAAGATGTGGTCCATATATACAATGGAATATTACTCAGCCATCAGAAAAGATGAATACCCAACTTTTACATCAACATGGTTGGGACTGGAGGAGATTTTGCTAAGTGAAATAAGTCAAGCAGAGAAAGTCAATTATCATATGGTTTCACTTATTTGTGGAACATAAGGAATAACATGGAAGACATTAGGAGAAGGAAGGGAAAAATGGGTAGGGGGAATTGGAGGGAGAGATGAACCATGAGAGACTATGGACCTGAGAAACAAACAGGGTTTTAGAGGGGAGGTGGGTGGGGGGATTGGTTAGCCCAGTGATGGGTATTAAGGAGGGCACGTACTGCATGGAGCACTGGGTGTTATATGAAAACATTGGATCGTGGGTCACTACATCAAAAACTAATGATATATTGTATGGTGACTAACATGATATAATAAAATTTAAAAAATAAAAAAGAAAAAATATCAGAAAGTTTCAAGGCACATGCCTAAATAGGATCACAGATCATTGCAAAACTTAAAACTTGGTGGCCATAAGAGATTCTACAGAAGGATATATGGTTTGATAGCAAACCTTTGCTCCTTTAATTTTGAAAAGTAATTTTCTTAAGTAATTAAAGACCTGATGAAGACAAAACATGGAAACTGTTTTTCCTGTATAAGAAAAGAAAAAATTTTGTTTACGATTTCTAATCAAGAGCAGACCAACAATCCAAGAAAACATTGTATTCTTTTTATTTTTAAAAGTTTTTATTTTGATTCCAGTTAACATAAAGTGTTATATTAGTTTTAGGTGCACAATATAGTGATGCAACAATTCCACACATCATCCAGTGCTCATCATGACAAGTGCCCTCCCCAATCCCCATCACCTATTTCACCCATCCCTCCACCCCCATCCCCTCTGGCAACCATCAGATAGTTCTCTATATCTAGGAGTCTGTTTCTTGGTTTCTCTCTTTCTCTTTTTCCCCTTTGCTCATTTGTTTTGTTTCTTAAATTCCACATAGAGTGAAATCATATGGTATTTGTCTTTCCCTGACTGACTTATTTTGCTTAGCATTATACTTTCTAGCTCCATCCATGTGGTTGCAAATGACAAGATTACATTCTTTTTGATGGCTGAATAATATTCCACTGTATATGTATATATAACACCTCTTCTTTATCCATTCATCATTTGAGGGACACTTGGGCTCTTTCCATAGCTTGGCTATTGCTGACAATGCTGCTATAAACACCAAGGTTCAGGTGCCCCTTATAATCTGTATTTCTGTATCCTGGGGTAAATAACTAGTAGTGCAATTGCTCGATCATAGGGGTAGTTCTATTTTTCACTTTTTGAGGAAACTCCATAATGTTCTCTACAGTGGCTGCACCAGTTTGCATTCCCACCAATAGTGCAAGAGGTTTCCCCTTACTCTGCATCTCCATCAACATTTGTTGTTTCCTGTGTTGTTTATTTTAGCCATTCTGACAGGTGTGAGGTGGTATCTCATCATAGTTTTGATTTGTATTTCCCTGATGATGACGTTGAGTATCTTTTCATGTGTCTGTCAGCCATCTGGATATCTTCTTTGGAAAAATGTTAATTCATGTCTTCTGCCCATTTCTTGACTGGATTATTTGTTTTTTGAGTGTTGAATTTGATAAGGTCTTTATAGATTTTGGATACTAACCCTTTATCAGATATGTCATTTGCAAATATCTTCTCCCATTCTGTAGGCTGACTTTTAGTTTTGTTGATTGTTTCCTTTGCTGTGCAGAAGCTTTTTATCTTGATAAAGTCCCAATAGTTCATTTTTGCTTTTGTTTCCCTTGCCTCTGGTAGAGAGTCTAGTCAGAAGTTGCTATGGCTGATGTCAAAGAGGTTCCTGCCTGTGTTCTCTAGGATTTTGATGTCTTCCTGTCTCACATTTAAGTCTTTCACCCATTTTGAATTTATTTTTGTGTATAGTGGAAGAAATTGGTCCAGTTTCATTCTACCACATGTGGCTGTCCAGTTTGCCCAACACAATTTGTTGAAGAGACTGTCTTTTTTCCACTGGATATTCTTTCCTCCTTTATTGAAGGTTAGTTGACCATATAATTGTGGGTCCATTTCTGGGTTCTCTATTCTGTTCTGTTGATCTATGTGTCTGTTTTTGTGCCAGTACCATAATGTCTTGGTGATTACAGCTTTGTCATATAGCTTGAAGTCTGGAATTGTGATGCCTCTGGCTTTGCTTTTCTTTTTCAGGATTGCTTTGGCAATTTGGGATCTTTTGTGGTTCCATACAAATTTTAGGATTGTTTGTTCTAGCTCTATGGAAAATGCTGATGGTAGTTTGATAGGGATTGCATTAAATGTGTCGATTGCTTTGGGTAGTAAGGACATTTTAACAATGTTTGTTCTTCCAATCCATGAGCATGGAATGCTTTTCCATTTCTTTGTGTCTTCTTCAATTTCTTTCATAAGTGTTCTATAATTTTCAGAGTACAGATCTTTCACCTCTTTGGTTAGGTGTTTTCCTAGGTATCTTATGGTTTTTGGTGCAATTTTAAATGGGAACAATTCCTTGATCTCTCTTTCTGCTGCTTCATTACTGGTGTATAGAAATGCAACAGATTTCTGTACATTGATTTTATTCCCTGGGACTTGCTGAATTCATGTATTAGTTCTAGCAATTTTTGCAGGAAGTCTGTGGGATTTTCTACATAGAGTATCATGTCCTCTGCAAATAGTGAGTTTGATTTCTTCCTTGCCAATTTGGATGCTGTCATTTCTTTTTGTTGTCCTATTGCTGAGGCTAAGACTTCCAGTACTATGTTAAATAGTAATGGTGAAAGTGTACATTCTTGTCTTGCTCCTGACCATACAGGAAAAGCTCTCAGTTTTTATGCTTTGAGGATGATATTAGCTGTGGCTCTTTCATATATGGCCTTTATGATGTTGAGGTATGTTCCCTCTATCCCTACTTTCTGGAGGGTTTTTATCAAGCATAAATGCTATATTTTGTCAAATGCTATTTCTGCATCTATTGAGAGGATTATAAGGTTCTTATCCTTTCCTTTATTAATGTGGTGTACCACACTGATTGATTTGAGAACATTGAACCACCCCTGAAGCCCAGGAATAAATCCCACTTGATCGTGGTGAATAATTCTTTTAATGTACTGTTGGATTCAATTTGCTAGTATCTTGCTGAGAGTTTTTGTATCCATGTTCATCAGGGATATCAGCCTGTAATTCTCCTTTATAGTGGGGTCTTTGTCTGGTTTTGGAATCAAGATAATGCTGGCCTCACAGAATGAATGAGTTTGGAAGTTTTCCTTCTATTTTTATTTTTTGGGAACAGTTTGAGAATAATAGGTATTAACTCTTCTTTAAAAGTGTTGTAGAATTCCCCTAGGAAGCCATCCGGCCCTGGACTTCCGTTTGCTGGGAGATTTTTTTATTACTGATTCAATTTCTTTACTGGTTATGGGTCTGTGCACATTTTCTATTTCTTCCTGATTCAGCTTTGGTAATTTCTAAGTTTCTGTGAATTTGTCCATTTCTTCCAGATTGCCCAGTTTTTTTGGCATACAATTTTTCCTAATATATTCTTATATTTGTTTGTATTTCTGTCATGTTTATTGTGATCTTTCCTCTTTCATTTATGATTGTACTTATTTGGGTCTTCTCTCTTTTCATTTTGGTAAGTCTGGTTAGGGGTTTATCAATTTTACTAATTCTTTCAAAGAACCAGCTAGTAGTTCTGCTGTTTTGTACTACTGTTGTTTTTTGTTGTTTGTTTGTTTCTATATCATGTATTTCTGCTCTTCTCTTTATTGTTTCCCTTCTTCTCCTGGCTTTAGACTTTATTTGCTCTTCCTTTCTAGCTCCTTAAGGTGTAAAGTTTGATTGTATATATGAGCCTTTTCTTGCTTCTTGAGGTAGGCCTGTATTGCAATATACTTCCCTCTTATTACTGCCTTTGTTGCATCCCAAAGGTTTTGGACTGTCATGTTTCATTTTCATTTGCTTCCATGTACTTTTTAATTTCTTATTTAATTTCCTGGTTGACCCATTCATTCTTTAGTAGGATGTTCTTTAACCTCCATATATTTGTGGTCCTGCCAAATTTCTTCTTGTGGTTGATTTCAAGTTTCATAGCATTGTGGACTGAAACGATGTATGGTATAATCTCAATCTTTTTGTACTTGTTGAGGGCTGATTTGTGACCCAGTATGTGATCTATTCTGGAGACTGTTCCATGTGCACTTGAAAAGAATGTGCATTCTGCTGCTTTAGGATGAAATCTTTTGAGTATATCTTTTAGTCCATGTGGTCCAGTGTGTCATTCAAAGCCCTTGTTTCCTTGTTGATTTTCTGCTTAGATGATCCATCCATTGCTGTGAGTGGGGTGTTAATGTCCCCCACTATTATTCTATTATGATCAATGAGTCCCTTTATGGTTATTAGTTGTTTTATGTATTTGGGTGTTCTAAGTTGAGGGCTTAAATATTTACAATTGTTAGATCTTCATGATGGATAGACACATTAATTATGATACAGTGCCCTGCTTCATCCCTTGTTACAGTCTTTGGTTAAAATCTAGTTTTTCTGATATAAGTATGGCTACTCTGGCTTTCTTTTGATATCCATTAACATCTTAGATGATTCTCCATCCCCTCACTTTCCATCTGCAGGTGACTTTAGGTCTATGCATCTCTTGTAGGCAACATATAGATGGGTCTTGGTTGTTGTTTTTTTTTTTTATTATGATAACCTATATCTTTTGATTGGAGCATTTAGTCCATTTACATTCAGAGTGTTTATTGAAAGATATGAATTTAGTGCCATTGTATTAGTGCAAAATTGGTGTTTCTGGTGATGTTCTCTGTTCCTTTCTAGTCTTTGTTGCTTTTAGTTCCCCCCACCACCAAAGAGTCCCCTTTAATATTTCTTGCAGAATTGGTTTAGTAGTCACGAACTCCTTTAGTTTTTGTTTGTCTGAGAATCTCTATCTCTCCTTCTATTCTGAATGACAGCTTTGTTGGATGAAGTATTTTTGGCTGCATATTTTTTTTCCCATTCAGCTTGTTGAGTATATCCTGCTACTCTCTTCTCACCTGACAAGTTTCTGTGGGCTAATTTGGTGAAACATGATCTGTCTTCCCTTCTAGGTTAAGAACTGTTTTTCCCTTGTTGCTTTCAGGATTCTTTCCTTGCCTGTGTATTTTATGAATTTGACTGTGGTATGTCTTGGTGATGGTTGGCTTTTGTTGAATTTAATGGGAGTTCTTTGTGCTTCTTGGATTTTGATGTCTGTTTCCTTCCCCAGATTCGGGAAGTTTTCAGCTATAATTTGCTCCAATAAACCTTTTGCCACTTTTTCTTTCTCTTCTTCTTCTGGGACTCCTATGATACAAGTGTTATTCCATTTTAATAAGTCGCTAATTTCCATAAGTCTACCTTCCGTAAGTCTATCCATTAGCTTTGTTTCCCTCTTCTTTTAGCCTCATTATTTTCCATAATTTTATCTTGTGTGTCACTGATTCATTCTTTGGATTCATCCATCCTTGTATTTATGGCATTCATTCAGGTTTGCATCTCAGATATAGCATTTTTAATTCTGGCCTGACTAGATTTTAATTCTTTTATCTCTGCAGTAAGGTATTCTCTAGTGTCTTCTATGCTTTTTTCAGGCCCAGCTAGTATCCTTGTAATTGTTGTTTTAAAATCTAGTTCAGGGCTCCTGGGTGGCTCAGTTGGTTGAGTGTCTGCCTTCAGCTCAGGTCATGATCCCAGGGTCCTGAGATCAAGCCCCGCATCAGGCTCTCTGCTCAGCAGGGGAGCCAGCTTCTCCCTCTCCCTCCATCCCCCTCTCTCCCACTCATGTGATCTCTCTCTCTCTCTCATTCTCTCTCAAATAAATAAATAAATAAAATCTTTTTAAAAATTCTAGTTCAGATATCTTACTTATATCTGTTATGTATTAAATCTTTGGCCATAATTTCTTCCTTTTCTTTCTTTTCAGGTGAATTCTTCCATGTTTTCATTTTGGTGGAAAATAAATAAAAAGAAAATAAATTAAAAATATAATAAATAAAATAAGTAAAGGAAGGTAGATCCTAGGTGTGTTTTGGTGTGCTTGTTACAAGGAGCTTCCATGGGTCATTTTTCCAGTTTGTGGATGTGAAACTTTGTTCTCTAAGACTTATGTTCAGTTTTTTGGGTGTTCAGAATGAGTTAGTATTTATCTAGCTGTGTTCAAGGGAGGAGGCAAGCTTAGGGTTGCCCTATTCCTTCACCATTTTATCTCTCCATGTATTTTTGGTTTCCTCTTGATTTCTTGGTTGACCCATTCATTGTTTAGTCATGTGTTATTTAGCCACCATGTATTTGTGATCTTTTAGATTTTTTCTTGTGGTTGACTTCTAATTTCATATTGTTGTTGTTTGAAAAGATGTATATTATTTCAATCTTTTTTAATTTGTTGAGATTTGTTTTGTGGCCTAGCATGTGATCTATTTTGAAGAATGCTCCATGTGCACTTGAAAAGAATGTGTATTCTGCTGTTTTAGGATGGAATGTTCTGAATATATCTATTAAATCTATCTGTTCCAGGGTGTCATTCAAAACCATTGTTTCCTTGATGATGTTCTGTTTAGATGATATGATAGTTGATGTAAGTGGGGTGTTAAAATTCCCTAATATTATTGTATTATTATCAGTTAATTGCTTTATGGTTTTTATTAAGAGTTTTATATATTTGGATACTCCCATTTGGGGTGCATATATACTTACTGTTGGTATATATTCTTGTTGGATTGTCCCCTTTATTATTATACAGTGTCCTTCTTGTCTCTTGTTACAGTCTTTGTTTTAATGTTCACTTTGTTTGATATCAGTATTGCTATGCTAGCTTTCTTTTCAATTCCATTTGTATGATAAATGTTTTCCCATCCCTTCACTTTCAATCTGCATGTTTCTTTAGGTCTGAAGTGAGTCTTTTGTACATAGCATATAAATGTGTCTTATTTATTTATTTAAAAAGCTTTCATTCAAATTTCAGTTAGCTAACATACAGTGTAATATTAGTTTCAGGTGTGCTATATCATGATTCAACAATTTCATACATTACCCTGTGCTTATCACAAGTGTACTCCTTTATCCATTAACCCATCTCCCCCACTGACCTCCCCTCTGGTAACTCTCAATTTTGTTCTCTATAATTAAAAGTTTGCCTCTCTCTCTCTGTTTTTTACCTATGCTTGTTTGTTTTATTTCTTATATTCCACATATGAGTGCAATCATATGGTGTGTGTTCTTTTTGTCCAATCAGTCACCTATGTCTTTTGATTGGAGCATTTAATCCATTTACATTCAAAGTAATTCTTGATAGATATGTACTTATTGACATTTTATTACTTGTTTTTTGGTTGTTTTTGTAGTTCTGTTTCTTTATCTCTTGCTATTTCCCCTGTGGTGTGATTATATTCTTTAGCGATATGCTTGGATTATTTTCTTTTTCTTTTTTCCATATATATTATAGGCTTTTTATTTTTGGTTGCTCTTAGGTTGATGTACAGCATCTTATGTGTAGCAGTCTGTATTAAGGTGTTGGTTGCTTATATTTGAACACATTCTGAAAGCATTAAATTTTTACTCTTTCCCCCACATTTCATGTATATAATGTCCTATTTACATCCTTTTATTTTGTGAATCCCTTTACTGATTATTATAGATATAATAATTTTTACTGCTTTTGTGCTTTAACCTCTGTATTGATTTCATAAGTAATTAATCTACTACTTTTATTACATTTCTATTTAACTGAATTTTTTTTCCTTTCCTAATTTTCTTACTTCTTATTTTGGCCTTTTTTCTCACTCAAAGAATCTCCTTTAACATTTCTTGTAAGGCTGGTTTAGTGCTGATGAACTCCTGTAACTTTTGTTTGTCTGGGGAACTCTTTACTTCTCCTTCTATTCTGAATGATAGCCTTGCTGAATAAAGTATTCTTGGTTGCTGTTTTTTTTTTTTTCTTTTCCTTTCAGCACTTTGAATATATTATGCCATTCCCTTATGGCAGAGTTTCTGCTAAAAAATCAGCTGATTGCCTTATGTGGTTTCCCTTGTATGTAACTGTTTTCTTTTCTCTTCCTGCTTTAAAAATTCTCTATCACTACATTTTCTGCCATTTTATTTATATGTCTTGGTGTGGACCTGTTTGGGTTGATCTTGGTGTGGACTCTCTGTGCCTTCTGTATCTGGATATCTGTTACCTTTACCAGATTAGGGACATTTTCAGCTATTATTTCTTCAAATAAATTTTCTCCACCTTTTTTCTCTTCTTCTTCTGAGATCCCTATAATGGAAAGGTTATTATGCTCTATGATGTTTCTGATTTCCCTTAACCTATTGTTATTTTTTATTATTCTTTTTTCTTTTTGTTGTTCAGCTTGGTTATTTTCCAGCACTGTTTTCCAACTCACTGTTTCATTCTTGTGCTTCCTTTAATCTACTATTGATTCCCTCCAGAATATTTTTAATTTCATCTATTGAGTTCATCATCTTTGATTGGTTCTTTTTTATATTTTCCATCTCTTTTTTGAAGTTCTCATTGAGATTCTCCACTCTTTTCTCAAGTCCAGTAAGTATATTGTGACAGTAGTTTGAATTCTCTATTGGTCATAGTGCTTATCTCTGTTTCCTTTAGCTATTTTGCTGTGATTATTTTCTGTTCCCTCATTTAGGACGTATTCCTCTGTGTCCCCATTTTGTCTAACTCTCTGTGTTTGTTTCTATGTATTAAGAAATTGAGCTACAACTCCTGCTTTTGAAAGTGGTTGCCTTCTTGTGATGAGCACTAGCACTGGGTGTTACACATAAGTGATGAATCACTAAATTTTACATCTGAAACCAGTTTTACCATATATGTTAACTAACTAGAATTGAGGGTTGCTGGAGGGGGGGTGGGCTGGGAGGGATGGGGTGACTGGGTGATAGACACTGGGGAGGGTATGTGCTTTGGTAAGCACTGTGAATTGTGCAAGACTGTTGAATCTCAGATCTGTACCTCTGAAACAAATAATGCAATATATGTTAAGAAAAAAAAAAAGAAGAAGAAGATAGCAGGAGGGGAAGAAAGAAGGGGGGTAATTGGAGGGGGAGACGAACCATGAGAGACGATGGACTCTGAAAAACAAACTGAAGGTTCTAAAGGGGAGGGGGGTGGGAGGATGGGTTATTAGCCTGGTGATGGGTATTAAAGAGGGCATGTTCTGCATGGAACACTGGGTGTTATGCACAAACAATGAATCATGGAACACTACATCTAAAACTAATGATGTAATGTATGGTGATTAACATAACAATAAAAAATTAAAAACAATAAAAAACATGAAACTGAAAATAAATAAATAAATAAAAACTTGAAGTCAAAATAAAACCTTTGACTTATAATTCAAAAGTAATAAATAATAAAAAATAAGAAAAAGAAAGTGGTTGCCTTATGAAGAAAAGATCCTAAAATGCTCTGTAGCATAATATCCCCTGTTCTCCAGAACCAGGTGCTGCAGGGGTGTCCTGTATATGGGTTGTGTGCATTCTACTGTTGTTGCTGAACCATGTTTCCTTTCAGTCCAGTCAGCTTCAGTGGTCCACTTTGCCTGTTGTTGGCAGGGTTTGATCTGTTAAGGCACCAGTTTGGGGCCACTTTGGGCTTGTACTTTGGTCAGACCAGATGCCTGCCCTCAGCCTATTTGCTGGGGCTGTGGTGACACCAAACTATAGGGCGCTCTTCCTGCATTGTTCCTGAGAGGGTTTTGTTGGTGAGCATGGCCTGCAGTCAGACCAGGGGTCTGTCTCTTATCCCATTTGTCTGTTGGAGTTGCAATCACTCTAACTATAGGTCTCTCTATTTGTGCTTCCCCTGGTGAGGTTTTTTGTTGTTGGGTGGGGATAGCAGTCAGATCAAATGTTTTCTCCTAACCATGCTGGGGCTGCAGTTGACTTTGTGTGTATGGTTATTTCCCCCTCTTCCCTGGGCTAGAGTCACTTTGGAGTGGCAATGGTCACTGTTGTGGCTATTTGCAGAATAAGACATGTCAAGAACCACTTTAGATGTACTACTGCTAAGTAGGGCAGAGTGGATTGGTAGAATCCACAGGAAAATGCAGTGTGCAGGGTGTGTGGTGTCAGCAAGCTAGGTGGAAAATGTTCATGCTAGTTCCCACAGGTGTCTGGCCATCTAGGATGAGGTTGGGGAGGGAAAGTTTCCCTCCCAGCTCTTTTGTTTTGGAAGTCTCCTAAAGATTCCTGCCCCTCCAGAGCACACTCTGAGATTAGTACATATCTCATATACCCTGGTGCTTTTCAAACTACTGATTCTATGCTGTATTTTGAGAGGTTATTTATTATGCTGTCTTTTTAAAGGCATGTACTCAGTTTCCTATTGCCCTCCAGCTCTCCCAGAGCTAAGTTTTCTGGTTTTGAAAATACCCAGAGTGAAGCCCTGCTGGTTGTACAAACTTGTAAAGTTAAGCTCCACTGGTTTTCAAAGCCAAATGTTATGGGGGTTCATCTTCCCATTGCAGGTCTCCCATGTCTGGGGTGCCTGATGTGGGGTCTGTTCCTTTCCCTTCTCAAAGCTTGTGGTGTCCCTCCTGTTTGTGTTTACCTCACCAGGGGTTTGGTTCCCAACTGTGTCTCTACCCCTCCTACCCTTTTTGATGTGGCCTCTCTACAATTAACTGTGGAGAGTCTGTTCTGCCAGTTTTAGGGTCATTTTCTGGGTTAGTTACTCTGATGTGGCTGTTACCTAGGTGTATCCATGGGACAAGGTGAGTTAGAGCCCTCCTACTTTGTAGATCTTCCCAGGCTCCTCGGCTTCAGATCCAGATTATTCTGTCTTTGTTTCCTCTCTTATTTTAGTGGAGTTCATCTGTTAGTAGCTTCCTGAGAAAGAGCACATTGGAAAATGTTTATGTAATTATTTTCATTCTTTAATATCCTCAGGTCTCAACCAATACCAAAAGATTGAGATTATTCCCTGCATATTCTCAAACCACAATGCTCTGAAATTGGAACTCAATCACAAGAAAAAAAATGGAAGGAATTCAAACACTTGGAAACTAAAGACCATCATGCTTAAGAATGTTTGGGTCAACCAGGAAATCAAAGAAGAACTTAAACAATTCATGGAAACCAATGAGAATGAAAACATGTTGGTCCAAAACCTATGGGATACTGCAAAGGCAGTCCTAAGGGGGAAATACATAGCCATCCAAGCCTCACTCAAAAAAATAGAAAAATCCCGAATTCACCAACTAACTTTACACCTTATGTTTTTTTCTTAAGATTTTATTTATTTATTTGACAGAGAGAGACACAGTGAGAGAGAGAACACAAGCAAGGGGAGTGGGAGAGGGAGAGGGAAAAGCAGGCTTACTGCAGAGCAGGGAGCCCAATGTGGGGCTCGATCCCAGGACCCTGGGATCATGACCTGAGCCGAAGGCAGATGTTTAACAACTGAGCCACCCAGGTGCCCCTAACTTAAAGAACTGGAGAAAAAAAACAACAAATGATGCCTAAACCACACATTAGAAGAGAAATAATTAAGATTAGAGCAGAGATCAATGAATTGGAAACCAGAAATACAGTAGAGCAGATCAATGAAACTAGAAGCTGGTTCTTTGAAAGAATTAATAAGGTCAAGAAACACTGGCCAGACTTATCCAAAAGAAAAGCGAAAGGACCCAAATTAATAAAATTATGAATGAAAGGGGGAGATCATGACTAACAGCAAGGAAATAGAAACAGTTATTAGAAATTATTATCAACAACTATATGCCAATAAATTAGGCAACCTGGAAGAAATGGATGCCTTCTGGGAAACCTATAAACTCCCAAGACTGAAACAGGAAGAATTTGACAATCTGAATAGAGCAATAACCAGTAACGAAATTGAAGCAGTGATCAAAAACCTCCCAAAAAACAGGAGTCCAGGACCCGATGGGTTCCCTGGGGAATTCTACCAAACATTCAAAGAAGAAATAATACCTATTCTACTGAAGCTGTTTCAAAAAATAGGAACAGAAGGAAAACTTCCAGACTCATTCTATGAGGCCAGCATTACCTTGATCCCCAAACCAGGTAAAGACCCCATGAAAAAGGAGAATTTCAGACCAATATCCCTGATGAATATGGATTCCAAAATTCTCAACAAAATCCTAGCTAAGAGGTTCCAACAATACATTAAAAGGATCATCCACCACAACCAAGTGGGATTTATCCCCGGGATGCAAGTGTGGTTCAACATTCGCAAATCAATCAATGTGATAGAACACATTAATGAGAGAGAAGAACCATATGGTCCTCTCAATTGATGCAGAAAAAGCATTTGACAAAATACAGCATCGTTTCCTGATGAAAAAATTTTAAATTCTGCATTTATACTTAATTAGGCGTTTATCTGGAGATAGAGTTTCAAGTTGGATATAATTGTCCCTCAGAATTTTTAAGGCATTGCTTAACTGTTTTTTAGCCTTTGATGTTGTTATTGATGAGTTCATTACCATACTGATTCTAGATAAAGCTTTTTTTTTTCTCCCTCTGTAGAAGTTTGTGGTCTCTTTGTACCCAGTGTTATGGAATTTCATGGTGTTATGCCTATGCGGGTATATTTTTACCCTCTTTACCAGGAATTTGTGGGCCCCTTCAATCTAGTAATTCATATTCTTTAGTTCTGGAAAATTTTTAAAATTTCACTGATTATTTAATCCCCCTTTTTCTCTCTTATTTTTCTGTAAGTCATACTATGTGGATATTGGACTTCCATAAATCCTCGAATTTTCTTATCCTTTTTGTCCTATTTTCCTTTTCTTTTTTTCTCTAGCATCTGGAAAATTTCCTTGATTTTATCATCCAACCATTTTGTTGAACTTTTAATTTCTGTCTTCTTAGTTTTAGTTACCAAGAGTCTTTTAAAATTTTCTTTTTTGTAGCAGACTGTTCATGTTTGATGGATTCAAAATCTTATCATTTCTTTGAGAACATTTATTGCAGTTTTTAATTGATGCTCTATCCTCTCTGCATTACCTCTGTTTTTTTACAAGTTGATTTTTCCTGTTTATTTTATTCTTTGCTTATTTATTAGAGGCTTTTCTTAACTATCCAGCAATCTATGGATTTCTGCACACATTTAAGAGCAAGGCAAAAATTTTATTAGATGTTTTGTGCAGGTGGTTATGGCTTGAAATCTGTAGGCTTCAACATAAAATAATCTAACTTGAGGTGTTTAGTTGGGAAATTCCCAATGTCAATATCTGAAGTTGTTCTTTATGGATGAGTCAGATTCTCCAGGTAAAGCTCTTACAATCTCTTGCCCTATGAAAAATATCCCATACTGTTGTTTAAGTGGGTTTTTGAAAGTAGGAAAAGGTAAATGTATGTGTTCAATCCTCCATTTTTACTCAGAAATGGGAGAATACGAGTCATATCATTGGCATATTCATAAGGGTGTTTATGGCAATGTATCATCCTCCTTAGCATCAAGCACATTCTGAAAATATCAACACTTCCAGGGAAAAGGTATACTAATTCTTCTGAAATGGTCAATGATCATGTCCAGGGGTGGGGTTAGGAAATTTTGTGCACCTCAGGTGATAATAGCTGAATGTGAAGGCTAACTAGTAATATAGTTTAAAAATGGGAGTTATCCTTATTTAGATGGTCTGTAAGAGATGTACAGGTGGGTAAAATTTTTTAGGGAGAAAGTGTGGATGGAAAAGAGAGATGCTAGAGAGATACTATAACCTGTGTCTCTAAACAGAGGGGGGCTGATGATAAAAGAAAGGAATGAGTGAATGCTACAGGATTGCTTTCTCTTTGTATCTTCTGAATATTTTCAAACCTCACACTTGGTGCAGTGTTGAGTCTAAGACAAACAATTGTTCTGAATTAAAACTTGGCTAACCTAACTTAGACTGGGATTAATTCTGAAAATATTTATTGCATTCCTACTATTTATTTACTCAACAAATAGCTATTGAGTACTTATTATACATCAGGCACTCTTCTAAGCCATGAAGATATAGTGATAAACATACCAAAATCCTGCCTTCATGGAGCTTATTAAGTGCTAGATACTGTTCTAGTGGAAGAGAAGACAGTGTTGAACATGATTAGCAAAGTCCCTATTCTTGTATAGCTTATATTATGGTTTGATATGGGAATAGACAGATACTAAAGGAAGATAATGTTAGATAATGATTAGTATTAAGGTAAAAGAAAACAAGGTGATATGATCTAGAGTAACTAGGTGATATTAAGCTGAAATTTGAATGATAAGAAGAATGCATATGAAATCTGAGGGAAAAACCTTTATAGACAGAGGAACAACTAAGAGTGTTACATGTCAGTGGGGCAGAAAGTCTAGTATAACTGAAGCATAGTGATGAAGAGTTAGTGGTATGACATGAAATGGGTAGAGACAAATCAAATAGCATCTAGTTGTTTGCATTAAAATATTTTGATTTTTTTATGATAGTGATAGAGAGCTATTGGATGCCATTAGGCAGGGTAATTAAATGATCTAACTTATATTTGAAAAGGATGACACTGACTGCTCTTGAAGAATGGACTATACTGGGGCAAGAATGTAAGTAGGCAGACCTGTTAGGGGGCTGTTGTGGCAATCTAGACAAGAGAAATGATTGGAACAAACCATGGATATGGAGGGAAGTGGATAGGTTTGGGATATTCTTTCAAGGAAAAATTCATAGGAAAGTCTGGTAAATTGGGTGTAAAGCTATAGGAAAATAAGAGAATCAAGGTTATTCCCTTTCTTGTTTGAGTGAGTGGATGGATAGTGGTACCATTTCACGAGATGGGAAAAGCTGGAGGAGGACCAGGTTTTGTGTGTTTGTGAGATCCACATTTCTGCTTAGATACATTGTTTGAGATGCCTATTGAATATACAAGTGGTGAGATAAATTAAGTAGTTGGATATACAAGTCTGGAGTTCAGGAATATAGTTAAAAGATGGGACTCATCCTCATATAGTTGTTTTGTATAAAGTTGTTCAGCTCGATAAATTTTTCTAGGGAGAAAGTGTGGATGAGAGAGGTTTAAAACACTGAGACATGCCAGCATTTAGAGATGGAACAGAGGAAGAGAAAAAAGTAAGGGAAAATGAGGAGAGGCCAGTGAGGTAAGAGAAGAACCAGGTGAATACGGTGCCAAGAAGATAAAAGAACAAAGTATTTAAAGAACGGGAGAGTGATTGCTTCCTAGTGCTTGAATAAGATGAGGACAAAGTGGTTTCTCTCCATTAGTAATGTAGATGACATTTGGTGACCTTGGAAAGAATAATTTCAGTGGAATTTTAACTTTTAATTCCAATTAGAGTGAGTTGAGTTTAGAAACAGAGATAAGGTAGTGGAGACAGTGACTTTAGATGACAGTTTAAACAAGTCTTTTTTGTGGTAAAGAGCAGAGAATTTGGGCAGTAACAGAAAGGGAGCATTGGGGTCATGAGAGGGTTTTTTTTTTCTTCATTTGTTTGCTGATAAGAATGATCACTAGAATAGGATAAGTTGGTAATGTAGAAGAGAGTGAGTCCAGATTTCAGAAGATCCTGAACTAGAACAAACTTAAGGACTTAAGAGAAACCATGGACATATGAAAAACCCACAGCTAACATCCTACTCAATGGCGAAAAACTGAGAGCTTTTCCTCTAATATCAGGAACAAGACAAAGATGTCCATTCCAGCAGGTTTTATTCAACATAGTACCGAAAATCCTAGCCACAGAAATCATACAAAGAAAAGAAATAAGAGTCACCTATATTGTTAAAGAAGAAGTTAAACTGTCATTATCTACAGATGACATTACATTATTCATAGAAAATCCTGGAATCCACCAAAAAATTACTAGAAGTTATAAATGAATTCAATAAAGTTGCAAAATACAAAATGAATACCCAGAAATCCATAGTGTTTCTATACACTAATAATGAAATAGCAGAAAGAAAAATTAAGAAAACAACTTTATTTATAATTGCCCCAAAGAATAAAATACCTAGAAATAAATAACCAAAAATGTGAAAGACCTGTACTCTAAAATCTATAAAACATTGATGAAAAAAATTGAAGATGACACAAACAGAAAGATATTCCATGTTTATGAATTAGAGGAATTAATATCATTAAAATGTCCACACTACCCAAAGCAATCCACACATTCAGTGAAATCCCTATTGGTTCACTCTCTTTCTGCTGCCATCTTGGTGCTCCCTTCCCTGCACAAAATACATAGTGAAGCCACAGAAACTATCCCTACTACAGAGTAAGAGTAGCCACAACTCCAGGCTGAGACAGGGTGTGGAACAGAATACGGCAGTGATGAATCAGTACCAGAACTCAAGGAACAGGATTCCACACAGGCAACAACATAACAAGCCCAGCTGGCAGCAGCAACGGAAATTGATGAAGAACCAGTCAGAAAAGCAAAAACAGAGCTGGAATGAGAAGAAGGCATGTCCAAACTGGGTCTTCAACAGGTTATGAGAGTCACTATGTAAAAATCTAAGAATATCCTCTTTGTCATCATGAAACCAGATGTCTACAAGAGCCCAGCTTCTAATACCTACATAGTTTTGGGGGAAGCCAAGATGGAGGACTTATCTCAGCAGACACACCTAGCAGCTGCTGATAAATTCAAAGTTCAAGGTGGAGCTCTCAAACATTTAAGAAAACACATGGACTCTTTCTTCAGTCATATTATTAGTTATAGAAATGCTGATTTCTGTGCATTGATTTTGTATGCTGCCATGTTGCTGAATTGCTGTATGAGTTCTAGCAGTTTTGGGGTGGAGTCTTTTGGGTTTTCCACATAAAGTATCATGTCATCTGCAAAGAGTGAGAGTTTGACTTCTTTGCCAGTTTGAATGTCTTTTACTTCTTTCTGTACACTAACAATGTCACTAAAGAAAGCTAAATTAAGGAATTGATCCATTTACAATTGCACCAAAACCCATAAGCTACCTAGGAATAAACCTAACCAAAGAGGTAAAGGATCGCTACTCTAGAAGCTACAGAAAACTTATGAAAGAAATTGAGGAAGACACAAAGAGATGGAAAAACATTCCATGTTCATGGACTGGAAGAATAAACATTGTTAAAATGTCTATACTACCCAGAACAATCTACACATTCAATGCAATCCCTATCAAAATACCTTTGACATTTTTCACAGAACTGGAAAAAACAATCCTAAAATGTGTATGGAACCAGAAAAGAACCCAAATCATCAGGGGGATGTTGAAAAAGAAAACCAAAGCTGGGGGCATCACAATGCCTGACTTCAAGCTGTATTACAAAGCTGTAATCATCAAGACAGCATGGTACTGGCACAAAAACAGACACATAGAACTATCCTTGCATCCCAAAAATAAATAGAGGTACACTACGACCCAGCAATTGCACTACTAGGTATTTACCCCAAAGATACAGATGTTGTGAAAAGAAGGGGCATATGACCCTAATGTTTATAGCAGCCATGTCCACAATAGCCAAACTGTGGAAGGAGCAGAGATGCCCTTCAACAGATGAATGGATAAAGAAGAGGTGGTCCATATATATAATGGAGTATTACTCAGTCATCAGAAAGGATGAATACCCACCATTTGCATCGACATAGATGGAACTTGAGGGGATTATGCTAAGTGAAATAAGTCAAGCAGAGAAAGACAATTATCATATGGTTCCACTCATATGTGGAACATAAGGAATAGTGCAGAGGACCATAGGGGAAAGGAGGGAAAACTGAATGGGAAGAAATCAGAGAGGGACACTAACCATGAGAGACTATGGACTCTGGGAAACAAACTGAGGGTTTCAGAGGTGAGGGGATGGGGGAATGGGGTAGCTGGGCTATGGGTGTTAAGGAGGGCATGTGTTGCGATGAACACTGGGTGTTATATGCAACTAATGAATCATTGAACACTACATCAAAAACTAATGATGTACTATACAGTGTTTAACTGAACATAGTAAAAAATAACACCATATACAATCATAAACTCAAAATGGATTAAAGACCTAAATGTGAGATCTGGAAACATAAAAGTCCTAGAAGAAAACATAAGCAGTGATTTCTCTGACATCAGCAGTAGCAAAATTTTTCTAGATATGTCTTCTCTGGCAAGGGAAATGAAAGCAAAAATAAACTACTGGGGATACATCAAAATAAAAAGCTTCTGTGCAGCAAAGGAAACCACCAACAAAACAAAAGGAATCCTACCAAATTGGTGACAACATTTGCAAATGATATATCTAATAAAAAGTTAATATTCAAAATATATAAAGAACTCATACAACTCAACAACAAAAAAAAACAGTTTGATTAAAAAATGGGCAAAGTACCTGAATAAACATTTTTTCCCAGGAAGATATACAGATGGCCAGCAGACATACGAAAAGATGCTCAAGATTACTCATCATCAGGGGAATGCAAATCAAAACCATAAGGAGATATTACCCTACACCTGTAAGAATGGCTAAAACAAAAAAGAAAAGAAATAACAAGTGTTGACAAGGAAGTGGAGAAAAAGGAACCCTCATATACAAAACAGTATGGTACTGTTGGTGGAAATGTCAATTAGTACAACCACTGTGGAAAACAATATGGAGGTTCCTCAAAAAATTAAAATAGAAATACCATATGATCCAATAATTCCACTACAGTTTTTACCAAAGTAAAACTCAAAGTAAACAAAATCACTCATTAAAAAAGATATATGCACCACTATGTTTATTGCAGCATTATTTACAATAACCAAGATCTGAAAGCAACTAAGTGTCCATCAGTAGGTGAATGGAGGGGTGCCTGGGTGGCTCAGTCAGTTAAGCATCGGACTCTTGATCTCAGCTAGGTCTTGATCTCAGGGTTGCGAGTTCATGCCCCATGTTGGGACCCATGCTGGGCTTGGAGCCTACTTAAAAAAATAGATGAATGAATAAGGAAGATATATATATATATATCAGCCATAAAACAGGTTGAGATAATGCTATTTGACACACGTGGATGGACCTAGAGGGTATTATGCTAAGTGAAATAAGTCAGACCAAGAAAGACAAATATCATATGATTTCACTCATAAGAAGAATCTTAAAACAAAAAAACAAATGAATAAACAAGAAGCAGAAGGATCACCTTATACTTTTTTAACATGGATAACAACTTCATCAAAGTTCTGTAGAAAATACATGGTCTTGGATATGGGTGGAGCAAGATGGTGGAGGAGTAGGAGACCTGGATTTTGTCTGGTCCCAGGAATTCAGCTGGATAGGGATCAAACCATTCTGAACACCTACAAACTCAACAGGAGATCAAAGAAAAGAATAGCAGCAACTCTCTGAACAGAAAAGCAACCACTTTCTGGAAGGTAGGACGTGCAGAGAAGTGAATCTGAGGTGATATTCTGGAAGATAGACAGCGGGGGAGGGAGCCTCCATCAGCCTCTACTGGCAAGTGATAGAGCAGCAGAGCACAAAATTGGAAATTTTAGAAGTCAGCTCTGCTGAGGGAAATTGCTCCAGTGGCTAAGCAGGGGGTGGAACCCTCACTGGGACAGTGTGGTCTCAGGAACCTCAGGGTCACAGAAAGACCAGGGGTGCCTGAGTGTGGCAGAGCTCCCAGGTATTAGAGCAGGAAAGCCGGCTGCAGAGACGGAGCCGAGGAGTGGGCTCTCAGCTTGGGGTTGCCATAAACCGTGATCTGTGACACAGTCGGGCCACTGTTCCTCCAGCAGGGACCCAACAAGCTGCAGATCCGGGGAGAAACCCCTTCCTCCCCCGGGAGGAGCGGCGCGGGAGCACACTGTACAGAAATCTTTCAGGGAACAAAAGCTACCGAGAGCAAACCCGAGCAGATTACTTAGCCCGGACCCAGAAAGGGTGGGGCAATTCCACCTCTGACAAAGACATTTGGGAGCCGTGGCAACAGGCCCCTCCCCCAGAAGATCAGCAAGAATAGCCAGCCAAGACCAAGTTTACCAATCAACGAAAACAGCAGAACTCCAGCGCTAGGGGAATACTGCACATAGAATTCATGGCTTTTTTACCATGATTCTTTAGTCTTTCAAAGTTAATTTTTTTAACTTTTTAAAAATTTTTCTTTTTCCCTTTTTCAACCAACATCTTATCAATCACTTTTTTAAAAAATCTTTTTTATTTTTCATTTTTAGAGTCATATTCTATCCCTTCATAGTAGTTACCCTTATTTTTCGTATATTTATATAAGTTGTTCTCTCTTAAAAATTTTGACATACAGTTTCTTCTAACAGATCAAAATATACCCTAAATATCTAGTGTATGGCTTTGTTCTAGTCTCCTGCCTGATCACATTCTCTCCCTTTTTTTTTTAAATCCTCTTCTTTCTTTTTTCAACCAAATTCTTATCTTATCAATTCCTTTTATAAAATCTTTTATAATTTTCATCTTTACCGTCATATTCCATCCCTTCATCATATTAACCCTTATTTTTGTACATATATGTTTTTCTTTCTTTAAATTTTTGGGAGGCACTTTCTTCTAACAGACCAAAATATGCGCAAAATCTAGGGTGTAGCACTGATCTATTTCCCAGCCTGATCATATTTGATCATATTCTGGTTTTTTTGTTTTGTTTTGTTTTGTTTGCTTTTTTCTTTTTTTTTCTTTTTTTCCCTTTTCTTTTTTTCTTTCTTCCCCTTTCTTTCCCCCCAGTTTCAGGTCTTTTCTGATTTGTTTAGTGTATATTTTCTGGGGACGTTGGTACCCTGTTAGCATTTTGTTCTCTCATTCATCTATTCTCCTCTGCACAAAATGACAAGATGGAAAAGATCACCTCAACAAAAAGAACAAGAGGCAGTACTGAATGCCAGGCACCTAATCAATATGGACATTAGTAAGATGTCAGAACTAGAGTTCAGAATGATGATTTTAAAGATACTAGCTGGGCTTGAAAAAAGCATGGAAGTTATTAGAGAATCCCTTTCTGAAGAAATAAAAGAACTAAAATCTAACCAAGTCGAAATCAAAAATGCTATTAATGAGGTGCAATAAAAAATGGAGGCCCTACTGCTAGGATAAATGAGGCAGAAGAGAGAATTAGTGATATAGAAGACCAAATGATGGAAAAAAAGAAGCTGAGAAAAAGAGAGATAAACAACTACTGGATCATGAGGGCAGAATTTGAGAGATAAGTGATACCATAAGACGAAACAACATTAGAATAATTGGGATCCCAGAAGAAGAGGAAACAGAGAGAGGGGCAGAAAAAATATTGGAGCAAATTATAGCAGAGAACTTCCCTAATTTGGGGAAGGAAACAGGCATCAAAATCCAGGAGGCACAGAGAATCCCCCTCAAAATCAATAAAAATAGGTCAACACCCTGACATCTAATAGTAAAACTTATGAGTCTCAGAGACAAAGAGAAAATCCTGAAAGCAGCTCGGGAGAAGAGATATGTAACCTACAATGGTAGAAACATTACACTGGTGACAGGTCTATCCACAGAGACCTGGCAGGCCAGAAAGGACTGGCATGATATATTCAGAGCACTAAATGAGAAAAATATGTAGCCAAGAATACTATATCCAGCTAGGCTGTCCTTGAAAATAGAAGGAAAGATAAAAAGCTTCCAGGACAAACAAAAACTAAAGGAATTTGCAAACACAAAACCAGCCCTACAAGAAATATTGAAAGGGAAGCTTTAAGCAAAGAGAGACCCTAAAAGTAACATAGACCAGAAAGGAACACAGACAATATACAGTAACAGTCACCTTACAGGCAATACAATGGCACTAAATTCATATCTTTCAATAGTTACCTTGAATGTAAATGGGCTAAATGCCCCAATCAAAAGACACAGGGGATCAGATTGGATAAAGAAACAAGACCCATCAATATGCTGTCTGCAAGAGACTCATTTTAGACCCAAAGACATGCCCAGATTGAAAGTGAAGGGGTAGAAAACCATTTACCATGCTAATGGGCACCAAAAGAAAACTGGGGTGGCAATCCTTACCTCAGACAAATTAGATTTTAAACCAAAGACTGTAATAAGAGATGAGGAAGGACACTATATCATACTTAAAGGGTCTATCCAACAAGAAGATCTAACAATCGTAAATACTCATGCCCCTAACATGGGAGCAGCCAATTAATAACAAAAACAAAGAAACACATCAATAACAATACAATAATAGTGGGGGACATCAACACCCCCCTCACTGAAATGGACAGATCATCTAAGCAAAAGATCAACAAGGAAATAAAGACTTTAAATGACACACTGGACCAAATGGACTTCACAGATATATTCAGAACATTCCATCCCAAAGCAACAGGATACACATTCTTCTCTAGTGCCCATGGAACATTCTCCAGAATAGATCACATCTTAGGCCACAAATCAGGTCTCAACAGGTACCAAAAGATTGGGATCATTCTCTCTGCATATTTTCAGACTACAGTGCTTTGAAACTAGAACTCAATCACAAGAGGAAAGTCAGAAAGAACTCAAATACATGGAGGCTAAAGAGCATCCTACTAAAGAATGAATGGGTCAACCAGGAAATTAAAGAATTAAAAACATTCATGGAAACCAATGAAAATGAAAACACAACTGTTCAAACTCTTTCGGATACAGCAAAGGCGGTCCTAAGAGGAAAGTATATAGCAATACAGGCCTTTCTCAAGAAGCAAGAAAGGTCTCAAACACACAACCTAACCCTACAACTAAAGGAGCTGGAGAAAGAACAGCAAATAAAGCCTAAACCCAGCAGGAGAAGAGAAATAATAAAGATCAGAGCAGAAATCAATAAAATAGAAACCAAAAGAACAGTAGAACAGATCAACGAAACTAGGAGCTGGGTCTCTGAAAGAATTATCAAGATTGATGAACCCCTGGCCAGACTTATCAAAAAGAGAAGAGAAATGACCCAAATCAACAAAATCATGAATGAAAGAGGAGAGATCACAACCAACACCAAAGAAATACAAACAATTATAAGAACATATTATGAGCAACTCTATGCCAGCAAATTAGATAACCTGGAAGAAATGGATGCATTCCTAGAGATGTATCAACTACCAAAACTGAACCAGGAAGAAACAGAAAACCTGAACAGACCTATAACCACTAAGGAATTTGAAGCAGTCATCAAAAATCTCCCAACAAACAAAAGCCCAGGGCCAGATGGCTTCCCAGGGGTATTCTACCAAACATTTAAAGAAGAATTAATACCTATTCTTCTGAAACTGTTCCAAAAAATAGAAATGGAAGGAAAACTTCCAAACTCGTTTTATGAGGCCACAATTACCTTGATCCACAAACCAGACAAAGACCCCATCAAAAAGGAGAATTACCGACCAATATCCCTGATGAACATGGATGCAAAAATTCTCACCAAAATACCAGGCAATATGATCCAACAGTACATTAAAAGGATTATTCACCACAACCAATTAGGATTTATCCCTGGGCTGCAACCTTGGTTCAACATCCTCAAATCAATCAATGTGATACAATACATTAATTAGAGAAAGAACAAGAACCATATGATCCTCTCAATAGATGCAGAAAAAGCTTTTGACAAAGTACAGCATCCTTTCTTGATCAAAACTCTTCAGAGTATAGGGATAGAGGGTACATACCTCAAGATCATGAAAGCCATCTATGAAAATCCCACAGCAATTATCATTCTCAATGGGGGAAAAACTGAGAGCTTTCCCCTAAGGTCAGGAACATGGCAGGGATGTCCACTCTCACTAATGCTATTCACCATAGTATTAGAAGTCCTAGCCACAGCAATCAGAAAACAAAAAGAAATCAAAGGCATCCAAATCAGCAGAAAAGAAGTGAAACTCTCACTCTTTGCAGATGATATGATACTTTATGTGGAAAACCCCAAAGACTCCATCCCAAAACTACTAGAACTCATACAGGAATTCAGTAAAGTGGCAGGATATAAAATCAATGCACAGAAATCAGTGGCATTCCTATACACCAACAACAAGACAGAAGAAAGAGAAATTAAGGAGTCGATCCCATTTACAATTGCACCCAAAACCATAAGATACCTAGTAATAATTCTAACGAAAGAGGCAAAAAATCTGTACTCAGAAAACTATAAAATACTCATGAAAGAAATTGAGGAAGACACAAAGAACTGGAAAAACATTCCATACTCATGGATTGGAAGAACAAATATTGTGAAGATGTCAATGCTACCTAGAGCAATCTACACATTCAATGCAATCCCTATCAAAATACCATCCACTTTTTTCAAAGAAATGGGACAAATAATCCTAAAATTTGTATGGAACCAGAAAAGACCCTGCAT